>NC_092191.1:927500-1127500 GCF_043641665.1 Enoplosus armatus | reverse complement strand
GTCAGAAGACGCAGGGTCCTTCGGCTTCCTCGAGGGTGCGCAGCCCCGTCAGCAGGTGGCGCTGACTGATCACGGATGGTTTATAAGCTAGCAGCATCGCTGCACCCAGAAACCACCAGGAGGTCCCGGAGACTGAGATCACATGTTACAGTATGAGAAGAAACTAAACTCCAGAAGCTCCTTCAGGGTTTGTTCAAGAGCTTCCAAACGTTTGTTTAGCTTCTGGAGGTGAAATGTGTTTAAAACTTGATGACTCAGGGACGATGATGAAGTAAACAAACCACAGTTTTTCTGTGGCGATCACAGTCTCGTGTGGTTTCTTTCAGGCTTCTGGTGAAAACAGAAGGTCACCGGTTCAAATCCAGCCTGGTCCTCTCCGTCCTCTCCGTCCTCTCTGTCCTCTCCGTCCTCTCTGCTGTGTAATGCAGAGTGCCTGCAGCTGTAGGATGTCTTAGTTCTAGTTGCATTAATATTGTGCCTGTGGGCCCCTGAAGGTGTGGGCCCTGAAGGTGTGGGCCCCCTGAAGGTGTGGGCCCCTGAAGGTGTGGGTTCCTGAAGGTGTGGGCCCCTGAAGGTGTGGGCCCTGAAGGTGTGGCCCCTGAAGGTGTGGCCCCCTGAAGGTGTGGCCCCCTGAAGGTGTGGGCCCTGAAGGTGTGGCCCCTGAAGGTGTGGCCCCCTGAAGGTGTGGGTTCCTGAAGGTGTGGGCCCTGAAGGTGTGGCCCCCGACTCGCCCCCTGACACTGTTTGAATGACTCCTTGGTCTGGTGGCAGATGTGGTAGAAACACTTCTTTCCTTTCGCTGTGTATAAAAACACTTTCATTGCTTGAACAGTTTTGTTTGCTTCACTCACAGTTTGACTCTTTTCTTCGTGGCTGTTTAGCTTCTTACATCCTGTGTTCACGAACATGTTGCAGTTTAATGTGACGCACGATGAATTCACTTGAAATGTTTCCTATGAATAAAACTTTCTCTCCCACAGGTTCCCATTCAGCGCCTCGCCTCAGCACCGCGGACAGCTCCTCCATCGCTGCTGCCGGTATTTGTAGTTTTTTATTCCTCGCCGATTAAAAACACATCAATGACGATGAACAGGGCAAAAACACAAAGTCCCACAATCCTTTGCGGCCGTGCGTCCTCTCCAGCGGAGCCGGGGTGTTTTCTCTCAGTGCGTCATGGTTACCTCCCGAGTCCGAGCTGCGACAAGCGCGTGCCAATTCACCACAATAAGACCGGAAGTGTAGAGATATGACCTTCAAAATAAAATCGGACATTTGACAGCCCACATGTAACATATTAATGAGCAGCTCCAGTGAAACGTGTCCAGTGTCTCAGTGTGTCGAACAGGAATAACCCATCTGAACCCAGTGGAAGAATACTGAGGGGTCGGGAGATGATTCAGGGGAAAATACAGTTCTGCTTATTATTTATTTATTTATTGGACTTTTCTCTAATATTTGATTTTTAGTGAAATGTTTAATGATTTGAACAGTTCTTTAGATGACACCATGTGAGGAGTTTAGAGGGCAAATGTCTCTCAGAGACATAAGATAGATAAGCCTTCATGGATCTGTGAGGGGGAACTCTGCTAATAAGAGCAGATAAACAGACACGGTGAAGGAAGCTAAGGAGGAGCTGGGCTTTTATTTTCCAGGTTACACACCGGAAGCCTTGTCTGCCGGTCTGCTGTGTGTTTCCTTGACGCTGCTGCTTGTCAGTCCGAAAACGAGCCAGAAAACATCACTGTGATGAGGCTCTGCGGTCAGGGAGGGTCTCGATTAGGCGTCTGAAGTCCGGTTTGCTGATCAGCTGAGTCTGTCTGCCTGTTCACCGGCCTGTCTGTCTGCCTGCCTGCCTGCCTGTCTGTCTGTCTGTCTGTGGGTGGAGGGACTCAGCTGCAGCGGGATGATGCTCTCCTCCTGCCGGGAATCAGGACTTTCCTCTCCCGTCATCCGGCGGGATGCTGCGGTCTGAACCCGGGGCTTCTCCCCTCCTCTGCCCGCTGAAGTTGGATCATCTGCGGGGATTAAACACTCGTGTCTGTCGCGCTCTCCGCCTCTTTCTCTTCGGCTCTGTCCGGAACTGCCCGATCCTTTCACAGTGGAAATAATCCGCTTCTTGTATTTTGAGATTCTGGATTAATATACATGGTGTGCTCCTGACTCTGGTGGGTTTTACTCACGCACAGATTTGTGAATGGGTTTGTGAGCCGCCGCACGTTTTCCTCCGGCGGCACCTGCTCCACCTTCCGCGCTGTGCGTTATTCCGCGGGGGGCCGGTGAGAGCACACGGGGGATACAGGAGAGAAACCCCCCGTGCTGTAGTAACCATGGCTGGTACCGAGGTGGAGGATTAGTGTGAGGAGGGATTATATTTTCCAGGAGCAGAATCCTCCATCACTTGTGTGCTCATCTGCTGTTTTCTGTCTCTTCGTGGAGAACTTTCCAGACGCCTGCGGATATTTTCTGTTTTATTTCCTTTGGGAGAAGTCAAAGTAATCATCTGCTCTTTGTGTGTATCTGGAATAAAACGCAGACTCTTCCAGGCGGGGGCTCCTGTAGATGGAAACAAACTGAAGTAACGGTCTTCTTGGGTCTGTTAAAGACCACAAGGCACGATGGGGTCGTTATAAACTCACTACAGCGCGCAGGGAAGGAGTCCCTTCAGGAAGATCACAGGAGACAAAAACACATCAAGTGCGAGAAAGTCAGCAGAAACTCTCTGCAGGTGGTGATGATGATGATGATGATGATGGCTGGTAGAGATAAGTACTGAATTAACTGTAAAGTACCACAGATACACAAAGACTACGTGTATCTGTAGTAAAAGTACATGACAGTGTCTCTAAACTCACTGTTTACCGCCACAGACACTTCATTATTATTATTATTGATTGCTTCAGACAGAAGATTACATGAACTGAGGTGATTATAAAGTGATGATGGATAATAAACTCATCATCATCATTACCCAGCATCCATGATCTAGTCGACCAGTACCGGTCTGACGCTGCGGAGGATCGATATATAGATCTATAGATCTATAGATATGGAGATATAGATATATATCATGTCCACTTTTGAAACTTCTTCCATGTTTGTACTTTGGGAAAAGAGAATAAGACAGAAGGAAGTGAAGGATGAAGAAGGGAGGAATATTGATCTCATTCAGAAACAAATGACATGAACACAAACTGTTGTTTACAATCAAGCCAGAGGTCCGAACCTGCACAACAACAAAACCCTCAACAGGTCGCTTAAACCTCCAAAACCAACTCAGCAAAAGTCACATTTCTGTCGATAAACATAAACCTGCTGATCCGGTCCGGTCTGGTCCGGTCTGGTCTGGAGGATCTTAAACCAGGAGGCGGCGGCGGCGGCGGACACGGTGTCCCGTCAGATGAGTGAACATGTCGGACCGGAGCGCCCCGGGCTGCCGGCTCAGACTGGACTGGGTCTACGGGTACCGGGGCCACCAGTGCCGGAATAACCTGTACTACACCGCCGGGAAGGAGGTGGTGTACTTCGTGGCCGGGGTCGGCGTGGTCTACAACACCAGAGAGCACAGCCAGAGGTTTTACCTGGGACACAACGATGACATCATCAGGTAAGACTGCTGCAACACCTGGATCAGATGAATATTGTCACGGGAGGGGGGTAATCAGAGACACACTGCATGTAGAATATCATTAAATGCATTAAAGCCACTTTAAACTCAGGAAAGAACTTTAAACTACAACATTTCTTCTTTTTAAAGTTTCCACAAATGTAAAGTTTGTCCTGAAGGTGGCGCTAGAGGAAAGGTCACATGGTCAATGAAATCTGAAGGGTTCATCCTCTGAGGAGCAGGGAGGAGGGATCAGGACCTTTAATGATATTTCTGAGGTCCAGGTTTGTCCAGATGGTGGCGCCAGAGGAAAGGTCAGGAGGTGCGTCCTTTGGGACACTGAAAACAACAACCGTTCCAAAGTTGAAGTTATTTTAGCACAAAGTTCCCTCTTTTTGTTCCTGTTGGCTCACTGCAGCTGGAGTTCGATTAGTGTGTGTGTGTGTGTGTGTGTGTGTGTGTGTGTGTGTGTGTGTGTGTGTGTCGAGGACTCCTGCTGGGCTGCGATTAACTGTGGAGAAGAAATGAATAAGAAGCGTTACAGGATGGAAATCTAAAATAACTGATTCATTCATTCATTATCAGCCTGAAGAACAAAAGACATTCATCATGTCAAATTAAAAGACATCAGTTTGTGGTCTGCTGATTGGTGGTGCTCATTAGTTATTATTTTGCTATTTTCTAGACCAAACAATTAAAAACAATGAGAATAGTCATTAGCTGCAGGCTTTATTTATTCAGAATCAGAACTGTACTGAACTGGTAGCAGAGTTTCTGCCATGAAATGAGGTTTTAATACAGAAGCATCACAGTGGAGCATCTACAGACCACGATACTGCAGCAGAGGAGTGTGTGTGTGTGTGTGTGTGTTTAGATGAACAGTTTCTACAGTAACAAACGAACCTCAGTCGTGCAGTAAAACAGCAGATTTGTGCATCTTTGGAGTTTTACCTTCCTGTCTCGGGGCGGCGGCTCCACTTCTCATTTGGACGTTTTGTCTTTTTTGTTTCATTTGGGTTGAGATGTGTTTTGGAAGCTCTGGCGGGGTTTTATCTCTCCCACACAGTTTGGTTTATCCTCCGGTTTGACAGCAACACAAACAGGTCTGTACTGTGCCAGAAAACAAATGAACATTTCCTCCTGACGTCCCTGGCGTTTGAATAAGTGGATCTGTGCGATGAGGAAATGTGTTGCAGGCAGCGTATTCAGATCTGACTGTTTTCCAGGTCTGATGTGTCACACAGAAGCTGCCTCATGAGCTTCAGGGAGAAACTTGTTTGTCATAAAACACTCACATCAGCGATTCCTCTGCAGTGTGAAAAGATGGCACATTACATCAGACAGCAGGACGCCAGTCGCTTTATAGCAGGATGACACGTCTGTTTCACTGTCGACAGCATCGGCCGTTTCTTCAAACACCTAAAACTACCTTTATCTTGTTAGTAATGCGTCGCAGGAAAAGGCCGCAGTAGTGCGACGCTGTTGTGTTGTTATTTCTTTGAACCATTACTACGATCTTTGCCAAGTTAAGGTGAACTTCAGTTCTAATCATTTCTGTAAACGTGTTTTGGAAGCCACTGACAGACGACGTCATCGGAGGAGAAAATGAAGACATGTTGAATTCTACTGATTCTATATTGAAATGGAAAGTGTTTTACTTTAGTTATTACTTCCTCCTCCAGGCCTCTGCACCCCCCCCCCCCCCCCCCCCCCCCCCCCCGCCGCCCACATCTGGGAGTAGTTCAGGGATTCAAAGATGTCTGAAGATTAAATCAGAAAACAGCCACATTTGTGGAAAATAGCAGCAGAAAACGCCTCATAAATAATGATCAGACCGACTCATCATATCTAAGTGACCCTGCTCCTCCTGCTCCTCCTGCTCCTCCTGCTCCTCCTGCTGCTGTAAAGATATGATCACAAAACCTTACAAAGAAAGAGGAGCCATGTGTCCAAAAACAGCCCCTGTAAGGTCCAGAACTCAGTCTGGATCTGAACTAATTAAACATTTGTTCAGAACGTGTCAGACCAGTTGACAAACACCCAAAACCTTTAATCTGGGATTATCTGACAATTATATAATGGAGGGTCTGTTTCCCAGTCAGGACGGACCTGGGGGGGGGGGGCGGCGGGGGTCTCTCGTAGTGTTGAACCCACAGAGATTTGTGTTTTTTAGCCTCTTTTAGCTGCTAGTTTTGGTTTTCCTGTGTGGTTCAGTCTCAGTTAAAATCCATGACGTTTCTTTCTAAACGTATTGGTTTTATATGAACATAATGTTTAGGAGACCGGCCTGCTCTTCTTCTCTTTCTGTTGCTTGACTTTTGATATTTGCAGCGTTTCTGAATGTGGAGTGAATTCCTCCAAATGTTTGTTTTTACATTCATGATTTAAAAAGAAGAAGAAGAAGAAGAAGAAGGAACGAGAGCTTCGGAGAGCAGCAGAGGGGATTTTCTCTGTTGATGAGAGCAAATTAGAGCGAGTGGAGGAGGAAGATGATTCAACGAGGTCGCTCATTCATCCCAACACGGTCACACACACACACACACACACACACACACACACACACACACACACACACACACACACCTGGTGTATTCACCGACACTAAAGCGCCTGTGAGTCATCGCAGCAGCAGGCATGTTTGGACAGTTCATACAGCGGGTCAGTCAGCTGCAGCCAGCGGTACTGTGTGTGTGTGTGTGTGTGTGTGTGTGTGTGTGTGTGTGTGTGTGTGTCACACTAATTGAGAAGCTGGATGCTGCCTCAGCCGGGCCATGCTCTCTGATAGGAGTGTTAAATTTGAGTTTGTGCCAAATGATCCCTCGCAGCTGACTGCAGGCTCACAGCTGGATGAGGGGATACTACACTTCAGTCAAGTCAGTGATTATTTATATAGCCCAACATCACAAATCAGACATTTTCCTCAAGGGCCTTTACAGTCTGTACAGAAAACGACAGCCTCTGTCCTCAGACCCTCAGATGAGGAAAAACTCCCTAAAATGGAAAAACTAAGGAGGAAGTGCGTCTGGTGGTCGCTTCTATCACTGCTGTGGTTTCGGCCATTGAAGTATTATGTAAACGTTCTGCCCAAAAAGACAATTCCTGTGACATAAAGAGGAATTCAAACTGATGTGAGGAGATTATTTGCCTTCAGTGTCAGACATTCATCCTTGTCTGTGCCTTCGTCGTCACCATAAAATCACTGAATGCTACAAAAGTACAAAAGATGAACTCCGCGTTGTTATTTTGACATTTCAGTTTGAGCAGAGATTAAACAGAGGACACACACCGTGATAATCTTTAGAGGTGTCAGTAAGTACACAGGGAAAATAAACCCTGAACAATGTTCACGGATTTAGATTCGTGACATATGTTAGACTTTCCTCCGTCACAAAGAGTCTGAACAGACCCAGTAAGAGCAGTATTTGGGTTAGCGCTGGCTGCAGGAAATGTCACTGTCACTGGCTCAGCCTGATGCATCGGCCTTTTCATCACTACTGGCACCACAGCCGGTGCTGTTGCAGCGGAAATCTGCCAACACCCCATTACACTCCAAATGGATGGAGAGGAGTCCTGGTGTAGATTCCTCAGAGTGTTCAACCAGGACTTCTTTATCCTGCAGTCTGTTTCTGATGGTTTCACAGACCGTAAAGGCTCCTGGAAGGAGTCTGCAGCCGCTTTACCCAGGCAGGAAGGTGTATTTAACACAGGAAACGTGTTCAAACAAGTTCATTTAAAGGGGAACTCCATCCATCTTCCACATCAGTGTGTTTCCAGGTGTTTCCAGGTGTTTCCAGGTGTTTCCAGGTGTTTCCAGGTGTTGGGGGGTTCAACTGTACGTTTTAAAGTAGCATGAAGCCTTCAGTGTCTCAGAGGGAGCGGAGATCCACAGAGATCTGTAGTTACAACAGGTGAAGCTGGAACCAGTGGGAGGTGGGCTGGGGGGGTGGGGGGGGGGGGGACTACAAGAACTACAAGAACTACAAATTATTTTACACAGAAGAATATTTTTACAATAAAACATAGTTTTCATGTGTTAACAGCGTGTCAGCCTTAAAATAAAAGACTTATTATAAAACTTCCTGAGGTTTAGTCACGTCGACTTGATAAATGCAACATTTCAATGAAAACAGGAGGAAAGGAGACATTTCTTTCTCTCTTTTAAGATTCACTATGGACATAAAAAGAAGAGTTTTTCCTGTTTTTATCAAACCTTCGTCCCTTTGTCTTCCTCATCTCTCCTTTATAAGGAAAATCAAAAACCTCCTCTAGTGAAACAGCAGCTGCTCTTAATGATTTTTTAACTTCATTTGGTGAAACGCAGACGTCAGTTTGGACTTCAGGGTTGAAGTTTGTGTCTGCTGCACTGCGGCTGCCCTCCTCTTCCTCCTCCTCTTCCTCCTCCTCCTCTTCCTCCCACAGACTGGAGCTGATGTGGAAAAATGTGCAGACGACTGAGGTAGTAATTACATTTGCATTTTAGTCACTTAGCCAACGCTGTGATCCAGGCTGACGTGCAGTGAGAGCGACAGGAAAATAAAAGACGGATCAGATCCCAGATCAGTGAATTCATCAGAGGATCAGAGGAGGTCAGAGGGCGCAACACCACAGAGTTGAAATCTGATTAAAAAAATGTTTCTGTGCAAAGTAATTCAGCAGTAATAAGTCAAAGATCTCTTTATTCAGCCGGTGGCTTCAGTTCTGTTTACAGAATGAGTGAAAAACAGCCCATTTATTTATCTATTATTAACTAGACACGTCAAAGACTCGAAGACAGAGCAAATCTTTCTTTCTTTTGTTAAGTTAAAAAACTTTAAAAACTGTCATTTTAAAAGATTAAAAGAGAATTTTTGGGAGAAAATAATGGTCATCACTAATCAGCAGATCAGTGTTTTCTGAGTTCCTCCTCAGCTTGAGGCGGTAACATCACTCTGTCGGAGAGGCTCTCCTGGAAGTCATTCGTGGTGTCGCACTCAGCCGACGGTCCAACAAGCAGCTCTGATGAAGCATACTGCCCCCCTCGAGGGTGTGGAGGTCTGGGGGGGTAGATGGGTGTGAAGCGAGTCTGACTAAGTTTGTGTTCCATCAAAATCCAACAGTTAATGTTTGCTTTTATGAGCCGACGTGTCGAAAACGCTACCGAACACAACCTGAAGTTAACACCTTCTTGCTATCAGGCGGCCGGATCAGTGATTTCTAGTTTATTAGTCGAGAAGCAGCAGATTGATCCTCTGACACCAGAACTAAAACAGCTCCTGACTGCGCTGGTCTCGGCCTCTCCGCCTGCTGATGGATCGCTTCGGTAACTGCAGGCTCCATGTTGACGCATTAAATCCATGTTGAGTTTTTCTGAAAGGGAGAGAGCGAGACTGTCTTTTTCTTTCATTGGCTCTTTCATGGCCGAGGCCTCCCGGGGGGCGATCGGCCTTTATGTTCCTCTGCAGCGGAGCATCGGGCTGCTGCTGAATAGCAGCAATTATTATCTCTGGCTGGATCTGTAAAGAGCTCACATTTCCAGCTCAGTTCAGATCCGTTCAGCTCACTCAAGTTCTCTTCTACTCACTGCACTTTGCTCGTTTTCCTCCGTGGTATTTTTACTTCAAACCAGAGATGAATGTCCCTAAACTCTCTGGATCCATGAGTTCAACAGCATTTCATCGAATACGAATCTTTGTTCTGCAAAACGTGGGAGAAAATCCAGAACCGTCACCGATGAGCTGAACTCTAGACCTTTAATAATAATTTGTCTTATGCACATATTTCCACCTCAGCCCTTCAAATCGTGCTCCGTCTGTAAACTGTTTCCTTTTTATTGAGGGACTTTTAAAGAGGAGGTTTGTCGCTCAGCCAGCTTTTCTTTGTCTGTTCTTTAAGCTACTTTATCGCTCTTTGTCCTCAGCGTGTCGGGCAGCAGGAACTCTGTTCAGTACTACAAACCCGTGTACTCGACTGCAGACCAGACCGGCTCTCGTTGTACCCCTTCAACACTTCCCGTACTGACTGGGGGGTTCGGGGGCTCGCCAGAGTCAGAAGTAGACTCAGTGCCTGTTAGCTTGTTAGCCTATTAGCCTGTTAGCTTGTTAGCCTCTGATATCATCCCTGCTGCCTGCGGAGTTTGTCGAGACTGGCTGCTGCAGTTTGGTTGACAGATGACTTTTTGTGCCTGATAGTGTTAATAATTGTTTTGCATTTTAATTTAAAATTATATTTATATATATTTATATTTTTAGAGGATAATGAAGTATATTGTTGTACTTCTACTCCATCCCTGAATACCATGTTAGTGTGTCCTGCACTCTTGTGGCCTGAAAGGTGCACAGCACCAGATACTCAATACATTCAGAGGCCTGCATCGAGTATACTGAGGAACTACCGCTGCCCTCACACCAAAACACATTTACTTTGAGACGCATTCAGAAAGTGTTGTGTTCGTATCAACAGCAGCTTTACAAGTTATCTTTAACTTCCTGCTGCAAGTAAATAGTGCGGAAAAGAAAGCAGCTGGGCTCCTGCAGTGAGCCTGCGCTGAATAATAAGAACAAATAAGGTCAAATGATGCACAGGGGACTGTCAGGAAAACTACGTAAATATGTACAGGCTCTGGTGAAGACAGCTGAAATCAGTATTCAAGATGAGCTGGTGAAACACATTCTTGTGTGTGTTTTTATAAAATGTTATCCTCTCTTTTATTTTATTTTATTTAATTCTGTTTTCTGTGACAACACACACACACACACACACACACACACACACACACACACACACTCATGTCACTGTCTCACATTTAAGGCAGTAAATGAGGATGAACTGTGACTGAAGGATCTGGGTTGGTGTGTGTTCAGTTCATCAGACTCTCTGTCGTCCTCCGTTTGTCCTTTCTTTCCCCTCCTGTCCCACTTCCTGTTGGTCGCCTGCAGGCACAACCTGACCGACCGACTGACACACACACACACACACACACACACACACACACACACACACACACACACACACACACACACAGGAAGAACTAAAGGACATCATTATGTTTGTTGTGCAGTTTGATGGCATTTCTGCTTGACTGGATAAAACTAACCAGTCGTCTAATAGCAGCTGAAAGAGAGAAAGAAAGTCCAGCTGATGAGCTTCATGTTCTACCTGTAATCTGAAGTGTTTTTGCACACACACACACACACACACACACACACACTGTTTGTGTTTCCAGGTGCAGAGAGTTGATTATCTGCTGGCTTCTGTGTTGACATACAGATTACCTGAGAGACACAATGAAATGGAAACACACACAGAAACACTGAGCTGCTCCGCGATGATTAACGTTGTTACTGGATGAGTTTAGATTCACATTGAATTGAAGGAGCCGTACTGGTAAACTGGTGCATTGTGGTATTTATTTATTTATCACCCATTCATATGACTATTTGTGTTTTATATATAACAGGCAGGCTGTCAGAGTGACCTGCAGGCTCATCATCATCATCATCAGCCAGAACCGCTAATACAGAGCTGAGGCTAACCAGCAGGGACACCGGGGGCTCTGAGGATGTGTGTGTGTGTGTGTGTGTGTGTGTGTATCGCTGAAGGTGGGGAGTCTTCTGAAGCGTAGCGTAGCTCATTTCCCTCTCACCAGGGGAGCTGGCTATGCTAACTGGCTAAAGTGATGAAGAGGAGAGCTAGCCTTGTTGTTGTTGTTGTTGTTGTTAGCGCTGTTAGCGGCTCGGCTCGCAGCCAGAGAGGATGCAGAGCGGTCAGTGATGCGTTCACTGTCAGCAGAACGACGCTGCCGGCTGTGCTTTCAGGCTGAAGGATGTTGTGTGAAATGAAGTTAGCAACGACTGAGACGTTCGCTTGAGTTAGAAATCAGGATGAGACCCGACACTCTGTAGAACTGGTCTGGATGTTTAAACTGCAGCGAGGCTCCGCCTGTTGGTAAATGATGTTTTTCTGTTCAGGCTGCTCTGTGCGATATCTTGCTCTTTACTGTTTTAATGTGTTTGACTGAATTCTTATTTGAAGTTGCTGTATTTTGTCTGTGAGCAGTATTCGAGTCCTGACAAAGCTCCTCATTGACAAGCTGCTCTTTATCAGAGTAGCAGACGTGAACCACCAACCACCTCCTCCTTGAAGACTTCCCTCTTGTAAAACCGAAGCGTGCTGTTTGAAAACACAAAATCGGTGCTGACTAGGATGTAAGATAATTTGACTGTGCACCAGAAAGAACCACAGCAGAAGAAGAAGTGTGCTGAGCTTGGAAATAAGTCATGACTCTCTTTGACTCTCAGAATCTCTGTTCAACACCTGATGAAGACCTGGAAGAAAAGCGGAGGAAATAATTCCTAGAAGCCTCGTTTATTTCAGACGCGTGCTTTTTTCATTTGACAGAGTTTGTTAACGGCGGCAGCGTGCAGCAAAGGCCTGGTGGCTCTGTGGATTCACAGCTCAGTGGTCTTCATTAAGATGATGACTAAGAAATTATCTGTCCAGCATCCCACCGCCAATCTGCCCCGCAGCCACCAATGTTCCCACGATCTGCTGGCACTCAAACACACTGGAGCACACACTTTTCCTACACACAGATTTACTCAAACACACACAAACCCCTCCGGGTGTTATGTCACTCTTCAGTGTGAATCTGAAAGGTCTGGAAACTGAATTTAAGCTACTTATTGTGAGGAGAGAGAGGGGGGGGGCGGGGGGGGGCGAGAGCCTGAACTTCTTATCATGCCTTTAAAAGTAGAGAAGATGTAGACTTTATTTTAGGAAAATGTTCTTTCCTCAGAGGCGGTTATTAGACTTCTTATCCATCCACTTCTTATTCTTCTCTCTCTGGAGGCAGCTGATACCCAGCAGCAACCTTCTGTGTGAAAAGCAATATTTCCACAACACTGCAGCTTCCACCCAGTATTTCGTCCTCGCTGCCAGAAAACATTATTAGCTGTTGCATGGATTTGTTTTGAGCAGAATTTCTTGTCTCGATCGCACGACCCAACAGTCATTTTCCTTTAAAGCCGCGATTTTATTTACTGCTGCTGAAACTGGAACTGAACAGCCGCTCTTATGGATTATAGTTTTACAGTTTATGTTTTCGTGACCAGTTTAACTCACTGACAAAATACAGCAACAAACCACAGAGATGATTAAAAACACGGCAACAAGTCCTCCAGCCGGTCGGGGTCAGCCCGACTAAAAGACTTGTTTATCTGTAGGACAGTCTGCCGTGTTTGTTCACGTGTCCCAGAGTTGTAGACTTGAGACTAAAATAAGGACTTGACGTGGACACGACTGCTTTGAGACTTTTGACTTTTGTCTCGCCCTCAATGACTTGATGATTTCAGACTTGACTTGGACTTGTTTATAACTACTTCAAATTTAACTTGGATTTGTCTCAAATGACTTGAACCTGTTTTGTAGACCTCAGGATCAACTTGGACATCTTGGACATGTCTCAACTGACCAGAGACTTGACTTGGATTTATCTTGCATGGTTTAGGGTTTGACCTGAGACCTGAGACCTGCAGACTATGAGACTGTACTGAATGTATCTGTGTCTGTAATGACTTGAGACTGGACTTGAACTTGTCGAGCATGTTTTAAGATATGACTCACGATACTTCACCTCCTGTTGAACTTATACAGGATTTATATTCAGTATTAAACAAAATGAAACTCAGAATATTTAAAATCGCTATTGTTTTTTCCGACTTCATGAAAATGTGTAGATCTTTCAGGAGAGGAGCAGAGGAGTCGGGACGATATGAAAATATTATCATAAGAGACTCTCTGGTGTTCTCATTTATCCCCACAAGGACGACTGGGGAAAACAAGCTATTGTATTATGCACACACACACACACACACACACACACACACACACACACACACACACACAGGAGGAGTTCCTCTGGGCTATTTATAGACGCTGGCCTGATTTCACCACCTGCTATAAATAAACTCACCTACACTGAGTTTGTTCAGCGCTGCATGTGTGGTGTTTATGAAGCTGCCCGTGAGACTGAAGAGGCCTCATATGTAGCAGTGAGGAGGTCAAAGGTCAAAGGAGAAGCTAATCAGGAAGGAAAAGGAAAGTAAACGGTAGGAAGGTGGAGACGGGAGGGAACTATGACATCACACACGCACAAAGAGCTAGTTCATTTATTATTCATACGGCATGGACTATATTAATCAGAGGATGTGCGTTCATTCCACTTTAATTGGCACTATTAAAGTGTGTGTGTGTGTGTGTGTGTGTGTGTGTGTGTTCATTATCAATTAATTCCCATGATTAGTGTTTCCCAGATTGCCTGCTTTCAGTCAGATCTCCCCGCCGGCAGCAGCTTTGATCTGCAGGAAACAGACCCTGAACACATCACGCTGTCAGTGAATGGAGCTTCAGTTTCAGATGCAAACGCAGTTTATTGTGTTGAAACGTCTCCTGAAGAAGTTCATGTGTTTAAAACTACACCGCATCTACACCACCTCTACACCGCGTCAACACCACCTCTACACCGCGCCTACACCACCTCTACACCGCCTCTACACCGCCTCTACACCACCTCTACACTGCGCCTACACCACCTCTACCCCGCGTCTACACCACCTCTACACCGCCTCTACACCACCTCTACACTGCGCCTACACCACCTCTACCCCGCGTCTACACCACCTCTACACCGCGTCTAAACAGCGTCTCCAGCTGAAGTGACGTCTTTTTCGTCAAATCACGGCTACAACAGACTAATGTCTCTCTCTCTCCAGGTGAATCCTTTATAAATCACTGCTCCACACTGTGTTGGCACACACACGCACACACACACACACACACACACACACACACACACACACACACACACACACACACACACAGTCCATTATTAGCTGCTATTGAATTCAGTGGAGCTTCTATAAATAGCCAAGAGGGACACTGTGTGTGTGTGTGTGTGTGTGTGTGTGTGTGTGTGTGTGTGTGTGTGGAGTGGCATGCTAACACGCTGATCTTAGCATTTAGCCTCACAGAGCTGCTAGCTTGTTACCTGTGAGAACTCATTTAGCTGTGTGGTTATCTGATGATAATGCACACCCTCCAGCCAATCAGGCTGCACTGTTCTGTCACGGTGTGATCCATCACAGACTTCTTCACACGTGTTATTTAACGTTTAATGGTTAAATAATAATTTGTGCAGCCTCATCATGAAGGTTCTGGTTCAGTACAAACCTGAAGATCCATTTTGTGGTTCAACACAGAACCTTTTTACATTGATGGTAAAAAATTATTATCAAAATCCAGCTGATGTGTAAACTGCAGCAGCTGATCGATCGTTGTGATCCAGGACATAGACACACACACACACACACACCACCTTGTACTTCTATACTTATGAGGACCTTCATTGACATAATGCATTCTCTAACCATAACCTAAACCTAATTCTAACCTGAACCTTAAAACCAAGTCTGAACCCTCTGAAGGTCTGTCCAAAAGTGAGGACCGGCCAAGATGTCCTCACTTTCCAAAAATGTCCTCACTCTGTACACTGTACAACACACACACACACACCTCCGTTGTCTTAGAGGACTTGTGTTTTGAGTGTTTACAAGCATCTGTTTGTTTGTTTTTTCAGTTAGCATTATGCTTGTGGGTGTAGATGAGATGATGTAGTGTGTGTGTGTGTGTGTGTGTGTGTGTGTGTGTGTGTGTGTGTGTGTGTGTGTGTGTGTGTCCTCCACTCTAATGGCGTCCATTCAGTGTCTCCATTATTCTCCTCTCTTTCACTCTCCCTCCCACACAGTCATGACTTCTGTCCTCACACTGATTCCTTTGCGGCTGGTCTCTCTCCTCTGATGGTCCTTGAGACTTTCAGACTGTCAGACTTTCAGCGGTTTGTTTGGTTTGATGTAAAAACACCGAAGCTTTCTTTATACGATGCATATCATGTGAACCAGCCTCTGCTACACATCCTCATATTCAGACGTGAAAACTCTTTTCTCAGTTTGTCTCGTTTTCCTTTCTAACGTTAGAACAATATTTGTTTTTGTTATAATGCTCTCCTTTGATGCCACAATGATCTACAGCTTGTGGTAATTTTGTTAAAGGCAGTTAAATAATAATTGTTTTAATTTACCATCCTTATCTAGACATGTGGAGTGAACCGCAAGAGAAACTGTCAGTCATCTGTTTTATTACAAACTGACTTCTGAAACAGATCATAAGTTCTGGTTTCATGTTTTTCTTTATATACTTTTGTAAGCTGTTAATATGAATTACTTGATATTTTATATTCCAGTATACACACAAGTACAAGTGTGTAATCAAATATACTCCAACACCTTCGATCAGAGCGATATGTTATTATAAATAGGTCGGTAGGCTTTCATGTTTAACATGAGAAGGAGAGCTGTTAATAACTGATAAGACGCATGGACTGACAGTGGGCAATACGTCCTTTAAAGGTTTAGAGGAAATAATATCGAGCATAATGTGAGAGACAGTGGTTTCTAGGACTGAAATGAGTCACCACTGCACAGTTTGAGGGGGTGACAGAAACAATCAGTCTTAATATTCTCCAAAGTCAACAAGGTTCCCAAAACACTAGTGAGGACCAGGTCTAAGGTATGACCTTCAGTATGTTAAAACATTTAACATACACACACACACACACACACATCTTGATATTTTTTCAAAATAAAAGCTGGTATGCGTCTACAATGTGTAGAAACAAAACAAAAGCATCAGATAAATGATTCAGAGAGTAAATATGAGCATTAATGAGAACTAAAACATGAAGTCGTCATCTATCAGGCAGCAGAGAGGTGTGTTCAGGTGTGTGTGTGTGTGTGTGTGTGTTTCGTGATGTTTGACCTTGACTCCACAGTTGTCGTGCTCAATCCTCAGCTCCCGTGCCCTTGGCGATGCAGTCGTCATGGCAACCGCGGCAGCTAGCAGGCTCATTGGCTGGCAGGTTGAGGAGGAGAGTCGATGTCGAAGGGGGTGTGTTTGTGTGTGTGTGTGTGTGTGTGTGTGTGCAGAGCAGACAGCATCCCAGAGATCAATGGGGCTTTGTGGCTGACACACCTGTTCTATTTCTGTTTTATTCTCCTATTATTTCACACACAGCCTCTCTGCACACTTCTGCCAGCAACACACACACACACACACACACACACACACACACACACACACACACACACACACACACACGGTGATAATGATGCCATTAAGCAGTGAGTGTATTTATAGCAGTGTCTTTGTGAAGGAGAACACACACTGACCCTCAGAAAGACAGAAACATGAGGAGGGGGAGAAGACAGGGTCCTAAAAAGTTTAGCTTTCAAACTAAAATAGGACACGTCAAAATTATTTTCTTTATTTATAGTCAGCAAATTAATCAAAACAATCAATTTTCCACTTTTACTTTCATACATTTTGCTGATGATCCTTTCCTTCTTTTACTGAAGTACTTTTACATTGTGGTGTTGGTACTTTTACTTCTTCCTCCTCCGCTGATGTGACTGTAGCTAAATGACTGACCACTGATTGGTCAGAAATTCTAACCAATCAGATGGAGAAACATGTTAATTTCTTCATTTAAATCTGCCCCCCCCCCCCTTCAGCCTGGCGTTGCACCCGGAGCGCTCCCTGGTGGCGACCGGTCAGGTGGGAAAGGATCCCTACGTGTGTGTGTGGGACTCCTTCACCGTCCAGACCGTCTCTCTGCTGCGTGACGGACACACACACGGCATCGCCTGCCTCGCATTCAGCGCTGATGGACAGGTGACACACACACACACACACACACACACACACACACACACACACACACACACACACATTCTGCACACATGATTAATGATGCATCGTCTGATTCACCCGCCAGACCTCTGTGGCTGTGTGTGTCCAACAGATGGATTAAAGGACACTTGTGCATCAACCTAAAGGTCATAGAAGAATAGTGCTTCACACACACACACACACACACACACACACACACACACACACACTGAGAGCAGACAACAAACATACAAGACACAACGGTAAAACCCAAAGACGCGTCTCCACCACAGACTGTATATAAAGATGGCCGACGCGTCTCCACCACAGACTGTATATAAAGATGGCCGACGCGTCTCCACCAGACTGTATATAAAGATGGCCGACGCGTCTCCACCACAGACTGTATATAAAGATGGAAGACACGTCTCCACAGACTGTATATAAAGATGGCCGGGTGTTAGGTACCCTGTCAGGGTAGTAGAGGGGGGGTTAGGGTGTTAAGCAGTGTTAGGATAAACGATGTTAAGCGGAGTCCAGCTCATCCAGATGCTGTGAAGTCAAACTACTTTAAATACTGTTGTACTGTAATTTTAATTAATGTCAATTCAACATATTCATCAGCCGACAGATTAATGCCGCACAGTTAAAAGTACAAGGTTTTCCTCTGTTCAGTTTCTCTAAATAGGCACCAGTGACTTAGTGAATCTACTTGGTTACGTTCTGTATCCACTCTGGTGTTTATATATGTTTATATATGCAAAGTGTTGTCTTCTTAAAATGCAGCAGGTTTGACTTCATCATCGCTGACCTCGTCCAAATTGTGACGGACGGCAAACTCAGTATCATCAGTTCAGTTGTCTTCAGACAGGTAGAGTGTTCAGTCTCCATCTCTGTAGTCAACCTGTGGAAGTCAAACAGCTCTGGAGGTGGACGAGTCCACTCTGGCTGTCAGTGGGCGGCTAAATGAACACGCTGTGTGTGTGTGTGTGTGTGTGTGTGTGTGTGTGTGTGTGTGTGTGTGTGTGTGTGTGTGTGTGTGTGTGTGTGTGTGTTGCACTGAACACATAATTTATAGACGTGTGCATAAAGTTAAGCTTGTCTCAACTTTCCCCCGTCGTGTTTCTGGGCGCCTTCTAAGCCTCTGCAGCTCAGCAGGCGAAGGCGGGCTGCAGCACCGGGTCCCATTCACCAGGAACAGCAGCCTAACGCTGGCCCAGCGGTCTGGAGGCTGAACCACCTTCTTATTATCTCCTGCAGAAAACCTCAAAGGAGAAAACGCATCTCTTTATTCTCACATTCATAGTTATATAAGGTGTTTAGAGAGTGTGGAGTCCTCCGACCTTACAGGACCTGATCTCTTATCAGCTGCTGGCAGCTGTCAGCATAAAACTGAGTGAGCATCCTGAGACGTATTCAAAGGTATCCATCAAAATAAGCTTCAGCAAAGTGAATATGAACTCTCCTGAGGAGCAGAAACATTCTGACCTGCTGTGAAAACACTAAAACATTAGCAACTAAACCAGATTTTACATTTCTTCGCTGAGGTAGAAAACATTTGAAACTCAAGCTTTGAAAACTGGCAGTAAAATGAGTGGAGTTTTGTTTTCTGTGGCTCCTCCTTTGTGGTGACTGTAAATGATCCGTGCTGTTGTGTCGGCAGTTTTTGCTTCTGGACGGGACTTCGCTCACGATGACTTAACAACTCTGAGTAAATCAGAGTAAACACAGAATCAATGAAATAATCATAAATCCAACTTAATAATAAATCGAGTGCTCGGCTTTGGTGCAGCTGATTCATTATATTTATTATTTATATATCCAGTCCTGGAACACTTTATATCACGCTTTCTGCACTGCTGACGCTTAAAGATTCACATTCAGAGACGCAAAACGTTTGTTCTGACGTTGAAGAGCAGGACATGTTAACCTGATCACCTGAACACGTGTTCTCTAATGATCTGAAACTTCTCATGATGCTACGATCTCGCCTCGGTGTGTTTCCTGCTCTGTGTGTACTTTATCCTATAAACCTCATAACCACTTATATTAATCAACCAAATAGTCTAATTATCACTTTCAGGACTCATAATCATGAGTTCAGTTGACTAAATGTCTCAACTCATCACATTAAGTTATTGTTAGCTTACTTTCATTTAGTTCCCAGCATGCATTGCATTAAGGCTCCAATTCTCTCCGATCAAAATGAAAACAATGCCCTTATTGTGTACGGCACTTGACACACGGGGGTGATACTGAAAAACATTATTCCTGATCACATTATTGTAAAATAATCCAATAGAAATAACATTTACATCCAAGCTCATTCGTGAGCATTCAGATTTAAGTGAGTTTAAGTTTAAGTTGGATGCTACTCTAAGTAAGTTAACAGAAGTTGAATAAAATCCTAAACATAAGAAATTAAAATTAACCACCAAACCTAAAGTTGTGTTGAAGTAATTAGACTTTGCAGGAAATTTAATGTAATAACTGTGTTTTTCATCAACATAAGGAACCTTTCTGCTAAACGTTCGCTCGAGGGAACGAAAGCATGATTCATGTTTTTATGGATCTGCTGAAGCAGCTCAAAGCTCTTCATCATCATCACTTCCCAAAGGAATCAAAGAAATAATATTTATGTCTGTTCTGCTGTAGAAAACAGACTTTATATATTCATGTTTTTATGGCTCTCTCTCTCTCTCTCTCTCTCTGCAGCGTTTAGCCTCGGTCGGCCTGGACGCCAAGAACACAGTGTGTATCTGGGAGTGGAAGAGAGGGAAGATCCTGGCTACAGCCACCGGACACTCAGACAGGGTGAGAGAGTGTGTGTGTGTGTGTGTGTGTGTGTGTGTGTGTGTGTGTGTGTGTGTGTGTGTGTGTGTTAACATCTCTTCTTCCCTCCAGATCTTCGATATCTGCTGGGATCTGTTTCAACACAACCGTCTGGTGAGCTGCGGAGTCAAACACATCAAGGTACCACGCAATACACAAATAAATACACACAAATAAACACACACACAAATAAATACACACAAATAAACACACACACAAATAAATACACACACACACACACACAAATAAAGACACACAAACAAATAAATACACACAAATAAATAAAGACACTCAAATAACAAATAAATACCCACACAAATAAATACACACACAAATAAACACACACACAAATAAATACACACACACACACACACAAATAAAGACACACACACACAAATAACGACACACACGGGGGGGTTGATCCTCGCGTGTCTCGCGGGTCGTGCTGTCCCTGGTGGTCAGATCGGGTCTTGGCCTCGGGACCCCCGGGGTGGGGACCACTGGAAAGGCAGGCAGCAGAATTTTCTGTCTAACAAATGAAATGAAAGCTGTGGATTCACAGAGAGAAGAGTGCTGACGGGAGTAAAATAAGAGTGAACATCCGTCAGGGATGCAGCCTGACAGACAGGAGAGAACGCTCTCTCTCGTCTTCCTCGTCAGGAGGAAGAGTCTCCTGCGTCTCTTCGACAGAGAGATGCATGTGTCATATTCCACGTGTGTCCCCCCTCTCTCCCCGTAGTTCTGGTCCCTGTGTGGTAACGCTCTCACTCCAAAACGGGGGATTTTCGGGAAGACGGGCGACCTGCAGACCATCCTGTGCGTCGCGTCGGCTAAAGATGACATCACGTACTCGGGGGCGCTCAACGGGGACGTTTACGTCTGGAAGGGACTCAACCTGATACGAACAGTTCAGGCTGCACACGGGGTGAGTCTCACACCTGCTGACTGACACCTCCCACCCCCATTAAAGGTTCTCCCCCTCTGAGCTGGAGGCAGGTGGAGATGAGCTTTGACACCACTGACGGCTGCATCTGTTCTCCTGATAATAACAAGACTCTTGTCATTATCGGTTATTTGGTCATTGTTTTCTCGATTAATCATTTGGTTTATTTAATGTCAGAAAATACTGAAAAATGCTTTAACAATTCTTGTTCCAAATAGATTTCTTCAAAAAGCTTGTTTTCAAAGAAAAACAGCAAATCCTCAAAGGAGAAGAAGCTCACTCGGGATCGTTCCGCTTGAACAGTTACATAAAGGATTATTCAATTATATAATAATAATATATGCAGATTAATTAATCAATTCATCGTTTCAGCTCAGAAATGAGAAAACATGACTGTAATTCCATCAATTAGTCATTTTGATACGAGAACGCGTTCCAGATGTTTTAAGATTGATGAGAAAAAAAGCTCAAATTGACCCCCGAAGACTTTAATGGGAGGAAGGAGAAGAAGAACGGGGGGGGGGGACCTTTCTGTTCTTTATTATTCAAAGTGAATGAATATTGATCCAAAATATTAGCTTAGCATCTATGAACGACCCAAACTGGTGAAAACCTCGATGGCGTACATGACAGCTGTGTGAACGTGTGTGTGTGTGTGTGTGTGTGTGTGTGTGTGTGTGTGTGTGTGTGTGTGTGTGTGTGTGTGTGTGTGCAGGCGGGTATCTTCAGCATGTATTCCTGTGAGGAGGGTTTTGCCACCGGAGGCAGAGACGGCTGCGTCCGGCTGTGGGACGTCGACTTCAAACCGATCACCAAGATCGACCTGCGAGAGGCCGAGCAGGGATACAAAGGTACTGACACGATGACGCCGTGGAGCCCGAGGGCCCGCCATGATGTGCGACACCAGGGTCATGTGACCAACAGGGGTGGCCAAGCTAGCTCTTTACTTACAATATGAGTAACGTTAGCATAGTGAGCAAAGCTACAGACAGGAATCCTCCTATTTTAACAGTTTAACTGCTGGACACAAGACGTCTGGGCGCACTGCACCACGACTGGCTCCAAACTAGTCGTGATGTTATAAATCCCTGCAGGTGCGTCCACAGTCCCAGCTGAGGGAGCAGGAAACATATATCACTTTGATTTCTTTGCATGATTTGAGATGTGACGCCTGATCACAGCAACTAGATTTAACTCTCAGCGCCTTCATCCTGATTAATAAAGACGTTTCTCACTCGTTTTAGCACACAACATGTGATTTTCAGGGTTTCTAACATTCACGCTGTTTTACTTTTGGTCTCGTCTTTATTGTCCATCTCCACGGACAATAAAGACCTGGACTTAACTAACCATCTATTGTGTGCGAGCGACCTTTAAACCTGTTAATGAGAGCTCTGGCCTTTCTCTGACTGGCCATTTAAACCTTTTCTTCAAAGTCACCGTGTGTCTGCCCGTCGCCCTCCTCACCTCCCGTCTGTCTCCCGGAGAAAAGAAGAAAGGTCATTTTGAAATGGAGGACTCTTTTGTCAGTTGAAGGTTGTGACGCCTCAGTCTCGTCTGAATCCAGTCCTCCTTTTGAAAAACTGCAGAGGTGAAAGTCCGTCTCTCTTCCCTCTGAAGATATTTAAAGAGACGTCTAATCGCCATCTTCTGTCTTTAGTTGGAGACGAGGATGACCTGATTTCCTGTCTTTCTCTCTTCTGAAAGTGTTTGAGGAGAAGTTTTCAGTAACAAGGAGAGCAGAGGTGTAAAAGTTCTTCTGTCTTCAGCAGGAGAAGTGACCTGATTTTGGGAAAAGTGAATTTTCACTCCTAAATGCCAACTTAAAGCCTCCTCTCTACCTCTCTGAAGGCTTCTGAGGAGACGGTTAGAACAGAAAAGAAGCAGGAAGGAGCTAAAGGTTGTGTCGTCTCTGTTCCCAGTCTGGTTTTTGGAGAAGTTGAACTGCTTCACCTCTCGACGAGCTTTAGAGAAAGTTCAGAGTGCAGAAGGTAAATGTTATTCCTCCTCTTTAACAAGGGTTAGGGACAGCGTGGTTTTAGTTGTTAGAGCCCAAAGGCTGATATCTGAAACCCCCCCTGAGGCCTTCAGGGCCAATAAGAAGGATTCTCGTGAGAGTACACACCTGTATTCACTGTCAGACTGCTGACAGATGTTCCTCCTCATCGGCCCGTCGGAAACATTAAAGAGCTTAGTGAGTGTTGTTTCTCAGAGGCAGAGTATGAGGAGGAAGAGGACACGTCAAAATGAAACGAGATCAAGACGTGATGATTATTTTATCGGGTTTCTTTCCCCTGGGCCGTTCTGAAGTGACTTGTTAAGGTGAAGATTTCCTCTCTGCTGCCATCTGGCTGCTACGAACACTGAGGCGACACTTCAGGAATCCTTCCTACGCCACTCTTATGGTGCAAAAACTCCAATTATTTCCAATTTGCCTTATAAACTCCTCTGGTATCAGGTTGCTCCGGCTCGTGAACCTCCAGGGAAGAGTTTCTAACAAAGTTAGAGGAAACATCACACGCTGATTCAAGCCATCAGCGACAGCAGACGCTCTAATTGGCGAGCGCTGCGATGCTGAACGGCTCTGCTAATTAGATTTCAGATCCTGGGGTTTGACGGTGAGGTTGGAAGGCCCGGAGAAAATAAAAAGTGTGTGTGTGTGTGTGTGCAACTTTCGAGCCTCTACTTTATATTTAGACTCCACCACATTTATTTGATAGATTTAGTTACATACAAAAGGTAGTGTGAAGCTAATGTGAAGCATCAACTGTCTCAGATAAATCAAGTCTTGTTAGGAGGACGTTCCCTCCACTGCAGCTCAGCTGTCTGAGGAGACGAAACGAGGGAAGTTTTGCTCCAAAAGGGCTCAAACTTTAAAAGACTTGCTTTGATGAACTCGTCCTGGCTTTACAGCAGTTTAAGTGACGTTTCCTGCTCATTAGATGGAGTTAATAAGAGCCGAGAGAGCCAATCAGAAACATCTCCTCATCTCCATTTCTCTGGTTTCCTGCTATTATCTACATTTGATCTCAACAATCCAACTTCAGCTTTTCTCTCTTTCTTTGTGTCCTGCTCTGTGTTTTTACATCCTTCCTGCTTCTCTCTTCATCTGCTCTCATCTTTCTATCTTCATTCCTGTCTGTTATCTTAAAGCCTGTTAATCACTGTTATTTCTTGTTGCAGCTGTTATGTTGTTTCTCCAGATATTTTGACAGTTTTTTACAGCTGATGTAATCCTCTTCCTCCTCCTCTTCCTCCTCCAGGTCTGTCTATTCGTAGCGTCTGCTGGCGAGCCGACCGGATCCTGGCGGGAACGCAGGACAGCGAGATCTTTGAGGTGAGACAGGAAACAGACGCCTCATGCTGTTCCTCCCTGCAGAGACGTTTTATTTAGTTTTAATTTGGTGCAGGAAGTCATCCGACGCTGGCTCCTCATTGGCCCACTCACAGTTTACCTCAGTAGGGCTAATTGTGATACCCACCAGTGAAATTAATACGGAAAAAAATGTTTGCATTTACTTTATGAGCGACAGAGCAGTGACTGAATAAGTCTTCATGTTGTTCGGGAAAAGTTACACTCCGTAACGCTCCTCAGAAAAAGTTGTTTCTACATTTCTGTTTGAATACAGATTCACCACAAACCGACACAGCGTATTAATCGGTGAGCTTTCGAGGTCTTTTGAACTTTGGACAGAATCAGGCAAGCTGTTTCCCCCAGCTTCCAGTCTTTATGCTAAGCTAGGCTAACCTTGTCGTGACACTAGCTCTGTGATCAATTGTCCCATCTCACTCCCTCAAAGAAAGCCAATAAGCTTTAAATGAACCCTTCCTTTAACTCTTAATTACGTCCTTATCAGCCCAGAAAGAACTGACCCTGTGATTTGTAGTTCAAACAACGTCCAGATGTTAAAGCTGGGCTGGGCTTCTTCAACAGCATTTCAATGTTGTTGCTTTAATGTGAAGTAGGTCCTGGCTACATGTCAGGCTTTAGCCAGTTTTTCACATTGACGTCTTTTGACCCGCAATCATCAAATCAGAGAGTCTGCTTTCTGGTTTCTGAATGATGAAGTCAGTCAAGTTTAGGCTCAGTTTTAAGTTGTGTGTAAGCATCTGTTTGCGTCCGTCCAGGTGATGGTGAGGGATCGGGACAAGCCGCTGCTGATCATGCAGGGACACAGCGAGGGCGAGCTCTGGGCGCTGGACGTTCACCCCAAAAAGCCTCTGGCGGTCACCGGCAGCGACGACCGCTCCGTCAGGTCAGAGCAGGAACAACAGTTTACTCTCTCCTCTCTCCTCACGCTTCCTCATTTTCTTTTCTTATATAATCCTTCATTTTATTTAATTGACCCTTTGCTGAGCTTTCTATTCTAGCATGTTTCCATTCATGCAGTTTACAGTGACAATCAATAACGGGATTTAACTGTACTCATGGGCGGATCCAGGGGCGGGGCCTCAGGGGAATTGGCCCCAGCTGAAATCTGATTGGCCCCCATTCACTTCAGAGCACTTCATTGGCTGAATTTTTGGCAAAGATGTTCAAAAATGGGAGAAGCATCGTGGACGTAGGGAGGACTTGTACTGTACCTTTTCAAAGACAATCTGATTGGCTGTCCGGTGGGTTTTGTGGTCATTTACATGCATAAAAAGTCACCAGAAGGCAGGAAATGAAGTGTCTACTACTCAAATTTTCCTTGGCTGTGCTGTCCCTGCTTTGGTTGCACGATCCTTGCGGATTACTGCACAGTGCAGCCTACAGTGCAGCCTACAGTGCAGCGGTGCTAAAGGTTCCTCTTCATGAAGCTGCTGAAAAGCAACTTGTACTGAAGAGAGATGAGAGAAGAGGTCGAGCCGACGGTAAAGAGGCTCATTACCTGCAGCAGCTGACGGACTGCGACTCTAATTTCTAACAGACTTAAGAGCTACTTGTGCTGCTTCATGAATGAGGTCACTTTCAGACCGACTTATGACTCTCATTCACTTCAATGGAGCATCAACACAGCAGGAGTGCCAACGCAGGGAGCTCCAGCAAAAAAGTTGCACCTGGCTCCACGTAGAGCTAATATGTAATAATAACAGTGTGTGTGTGTGTGTGTGTGTGTGTGTGTGTGTGTGTGTGTGTGTGTGTGTGTGTCAGGTTGTGGAGTCTAGTGGATCACGCCCTCATCGCCCGCTGTAACATGGAGGAGGCGGTCCGGAGCGTGGCGTTCAGTGTGGACGGGTACCAGCTGGCTCTGGGCATGAAGGACGGATCCTTCACTGTGCTGAGAGTCAGGTAACACACACACATCATCATCATCATCATCATCATCACACAGCACTGACAGGGTGTTTCTCTCTGTCCCTCTCAGAGACATGACGGAGGTGGTTCACATCAAAGACAGGAAGGAGGTGATCCATGAGATGAAGTTTTCTCCAGACGGAGCGTACCTCGCCGTCGGCTCCAACGACGGACTTGTGGACGTCTACGCTGTCGCCCAGCGATACAAGAAGGTAGGGATGTTGAAACTAACTTCAACTAGTTCGAAAACAGCCATCAAGGTCCGTAAGTACATCGGACATCGTAGCTGAGATCAGATTTCACCAACAAAAAGCATTCCTTGGATTGAACTACCTACGTATAGAAGCTCCCTCTCACTGTTTCCTCTGCAGGTAGGAGAGTGCAGTAAATCCACCAGTTTCATCACACACCTGGACTGGACTCTGGACAGCAAAATCCTGCAGACCAACGACGGAGCTGGGGAACGCCTCTTCTACCGAATGCCCAGTGAGTCTCTACAGTCATGCTACAGTCAGAGTTTTATATAAATGTGATGTCATGAAGCTGTACTCAAATGTTTTCACACTCACGTCCAAGTATTAGTCAAAATATTGAGGTAATTCTCACTAAATGTTGTGAGAAGAAAGTCTTCACTACAAGAAAAAAGAGTCATGATATTTTGAGATTAAGTCGTAATCTTACATGAAAGGTTTTAATATTGTGAGATTTGCCTTCGAGGTTTGGCGACCCTTGTGGTTACCATGGTAACTCTTCTTCAGCAGCTACTTGGTCTTTGTTGTTTTAATAAAGAAGTCAGTCAATAATTGCAGAGAGAAACTTCCATCTGATTTCATGCTGCACACGCCCTGGACGTTTTGACTCAGACCCCCCCAGCGATACACCACCACCCACACCACCCACACTGCACTTCATGTAAACAATTACTGAACAGTATTTACAACAATAACTTTAGTGAAATAGATGTAAAACTGGGGGAAAGTGTTGCTCTCGGACGGCTAGAAGGTGGCAAGAATCTCTGGAAGCATCTGAGCCGTAAAAAATAAATAATTCTGGAAGAAATGTGTTGGTGAGAAGACTGGTGAGGAGGCAAGTCATAGAATAAAGTGAAAATAAGCATATTTCCTACCTCATTAATCGGGGCTGGATTGCGGTGGCAGCAGGCTAAACAAGCAGCAACGTTTTCCAGCTCCTCCTGGGGGATCCAGATGTGTTCCTAAACCAGGCGAGATATATAATCTCTCCACATGATCTGGGTCTACCCCGGGGGCTCCTACCAGTTGGACGTGCCCAGAAAAACTCAGATTTTTGGAGGTTTCATTGCAGAAAAAATGTCGACCATGAATAGTATAAAAAAAGGACGCAAAAGAGAAAGAATAAGAAGAGTCAGGGAGCGAATGAAGGACAAAGGACAGAAACAGACTGTCTCCACACAAAACTTCCACCGAGACAAACCAGCTCTGCGAACAGATTTCAGCTCAGAAGATTAAAATCTGCACCAGCCTCAGTTTCCCTTTTCTGCTTCTGTCTGTTGAAAGTGATGATTATTGATAAAAATGTGCTAATAGGCAGTTTGCCATCATCAGCATCTACAGAGAGACAAACTGCTGCATGCTAGCATATGAAATGTTAGCTACAGAGATGAAAACATTCATTTCTTTACGGGTTCACACACTGTTTTCTTTCTCTCCTCCTCCTCCTCCTCCTCCGGCTGCAGTGGGGAAGCCGGTCGTCAGTAAGGAGGAGGTGAAGGGTCCGTGCTGGGCATCCTGGAGTGGCGTCCTGGGCTCAGAAGTCAGCGGCATCTGGCCTAAATACTCTAATCTAACCGAGATCAACGCCGTGGACGCCAATCACGCTGCCGCCGTGCTGGTTAGCGGAGACGACCTCGGCCTCGTTAAGCTCTACCGCTTCCCCTGTCTGAGGAAAGGTCTCTGTCGCTCTGTCTTTACCTGTCCTCGCTTCTTTCTTCTCTCCGTTTCCTTGTTAACTCTGAGTCGTCTGTTTTCTCCAAGGAGCCAAATTCAAGAAGTACATTGGTCACTCAGCCCATGTGACCAACGTCCGCTGGTCACATGACCTGCAGTGGGTGCTGACCACAGGTGGGGCTGACCACGCCCTCTTCCAGTGGAGGTTTCTACCAGAGTCCGTCATGAATGGAGGACTGGATGTCAACATACAAGGTAGGGAAACAGATCTTTGAGTGACGCAGATCAGAGGACATTCAAGTAAGAGTAGAGTACAGTAGAGTAGAGTATTGTAGAGTAGATCACAGTACAGTACAGTAAAGTACAGTACAGTAGAGTATAGTAGAGTACAGTACAGTAGATTACAGTATAGTACAGTAGAGTACAGTAGAGTATAGTAGAGTAGATTACAGTACAATAGAGTACAGTACAGTAGAGTATAGTAGATCACAGTACAATAGAGTACAGTAGAGTACAGTAGAGTATAGTAGAGTAGATCACAGTACAATAGAGTACAGTACAGTAGATTACACTAGAGTAGATGCAAACAAAGCTACTCTATTTGGTTTCAGGTTTGAGAGTCCTCCGGGGGTCTGAAGGGGGTTTCTGAGGTCCTAGACGGGCTTACTTAATACAACAAAAACTGCTTCTAGAATAAATTTCCTCGCCTAGCTTTAAGACTCTTTGTGGAAGATTTCTTTAAGCCGAGCTCAGACTTCAGGAGTTAGTCCCCCCCCCCCCCCCCCCGAGAATCAGAGGACAAATCTGGTCCGGGACCTCGGTCGGTGCTGATGTTTGGCCCAGATTATCTGGTAATGTGAGGGGTCGACCTGCTCGCAGACTCATCGGGATCGCCCTGATCATTTCAAACACGTTTGACAGTTTAAATCTGGATCATTACGTCAGTTCTTTACGAGCAGGACCGGAGCAGCTGACGGTGTTGCCAAGCAACAGTAAACATTATTCTAGCCCTCGAGGCTAACGTTAGCTAGCATCCTACTGTTGACAGATATTAAAACTAAAAGTGTGGAAGTGACTCTAGGTTTTGTCCCTGGAAAGAGACAAGTGGTTCCTGAGTGAGCAGGTTTCAGGAGTCCTTGTGAGGGTTCTCCTAATGGAATTAAAGGCTCATAATGACGTTTAACAAAGTTTCAAACCAAGATGAACACACATCAACTGTCTGTTATAATCATCTGTTCCATGACAGACTGATGTCCAGCTTTGTCTTCGCTAACCCCTTCAGATAGCTGAGTTAACCGGATCGTGTCTGTCTCCCTGTGTCCTCTGTAGACAGCCATGGGGACTCCAACAGTGAGGAGTCGGACAGCGACGTGTCGGACGTCCCGGAGCTCGACTCCGACATTGAACAGGAAACGCAGATCAACTACGACAGACAGGTAAGTGGTGACCGTCTGGATCGTTTCCATGGTGACCCACGGTCCCTGAGCAAGGCACTGATCCCTCAGCCCCCCCCCCCCCCCCCCCCAACACGGTTTCACAGAGCAGCTCCGGTCACGTATGAGTGTTTTTAATGGAGGCTCCGCCGTATCAGCTCCTCGTTCGTATTCCCACCAGCCACGGCAGCAGCTCTGTGCGGTTGCCATGACGATCCTAAAACACGCCTTATCTCCAACGCCAGCCGCTGCCTGGCGGACGTCCCTGTAGCTGCTGCTCGCCGGGCGTCGCCAGTGTCGCAACAATGTGCTGTTTGGAGATAGAGCTCAAAGAGTGTGTGTGACGGACAGAAACAGACTGTGTGTGCGTTTCATTTAATTGGACGAAGCAGGAAAACATGGATCATTATTATTATTGTGTTCCCTTATCTTTGGCCTGCCGTCCTTCTTTCCTTCTCCCCCTTTCTTACCTCCAGACCTCCCCACCCTCTTCTCTTCAGTGTCCTCCTCCCCTCTTTTTGTCCTTGTGTCCCCCTTCATTGGGACCATCTTCCAACTGTCTCCCTCCTCCTGCTGCATCATGGCTCTAGTTCTCACCGCTTTGCTCCGGACTAAGCTAATGATATTCCCATCAGCCTCAGCTGTACAAATGTTAGCATGCTAACACGCTAAACTAAGATGGTGAACATGGTAAACCTTATTCCTGCTAATTACTGTAGCATTGTCACTGTGAGTATGCTAGCATGCTAATGTTAGCATAGCATAGCACAGAATCACAGAGCTGCTAGCATGGCTGCAGACTGTCTTGTTTCAGTTGTAAATGAATAAATCTAATAATCAATGTTTAGCTCACATCAACTTTGTAGCACTTCAAAGATAGACATGCCTGTTTTTAGGTTTTATTTTGCAGTAAAGGGAAAAGGTTAAACGGGAGGACGTGTGGAGACGTCTTCAGCCATCAATGTTTGACTCCCAGGAGGAAAAAGAAAGACTTTTTATTATTATATTTTGACAATTTTCCTTTTATATAATTATTCAGTAAAGAGAAAACAGAGTCTAGTGAAATGGTCTGAAACTCACAGTGCTGATCCACCATGACGCTCCAGAAATATGCAGTTTTGCAAATGGAAAGCAGCGTGAAAGTGGAGTGCTGCCAGTCCCAAACCTCCTGGGAGCAGAGTGTGAAACTCTCAGACGGCTGAAACGCCAACTCACCCTCAACAGAATAATTTGCATGAAAATGAGCAGGCGTATTCTCTGCTGAGGGCGAAAACACTGCAGACTGTGCTCAGCTTCATCCTCTAACCGATGAAGAGGAGCAGAGAAACGCGTGGACGGTAGATGTCCTGCCGTCACGCTGAGGTTGTCCGCTGATGATTGTGGCGTGATGAAGGGTTTCCTGGAGATGATTTCATGTTCTTGATATCAAGAAATTAAAGAATGAAGATGATCAATGAACGAAAATCAATCTGTGCCTGCATGAGATGTACTGTGCTGTCGTTATTCTTCTTCTTCTGTTCGGGGAATAATCAGGCTCTGTGTTTTGGAACTGCATGAGCTCTGATCGTTAACCATTCATTTGTTCACATTTTGGCAAACTGGCTCCATTAAAAGTCTCTGAATCAGCTGTCAGCAGCTCCTGTCTGCAGCGTCCTCATGGACGGACAGACAACCATCACTGATCACTGAGACACTGAAGGAAACTTAAAAACAGGAGGATTCTCAGGGAAGTTCTGCAGCCTCTTTTTTCTATGAGTTCTAAGCAGATTTATGGACGTTCAAATCAGATATAACGATATCAAGTGTCCATCATGTCTGTGTGTTCAGATTTATCACTGAGAAGGAGAACCAATTTTTACACAAATTGCAGCATTTGAGCGTTAAGGGTATTAATTGCCCCACGAGCTGTGTGTCACGGCCACTGCTGCTGCTGCAACCTGTGTCCCTGTTGATAACCGGGACAAATCAGCAGCCAATCAACAATAACTAACTGCCTATTGATTTCACCTGCATGCCCCTTTGCCTCATGTCACCCCCACCTTCGACTCTCCTGCTCTGGATAGTTACAGTCTCCAGAGGATGATCCATAACAAATTTCAGTGACCCCCCCTCACCTTTCCACAAGCGCCACCATGACGACAGAATTTCTACTTTCACACAATAAATACAATAATATAGCAGGCAGTTTGTAAATCCCATCCCTGCTCCCCAGAGGATGAACCCTTTAACTTTTGGTAACCCCATGATTTCTGTCTGGCGTCACCTTAAACACTTCATGTTGACTCTTAGTTGTTGGATTATGAAACTTTTATTTTGTGGGAAATTAAGTTTCTGTGTGTGTGTGTGTGTGTGTTTATGCAGGTGTATAAGGAGGACCTGCCTCAGCTGCGACAGCAGAGCCGAGAGAAGAAACTGCAGGTTGGATCTCTGAAGAGACAGAGAGGACCAGATCAAGGCCTCCGGCTGCAGTTTGTGCACGGGTAAAATATCAGTTTGTCAGTGTTGTACTGCCCCTTCAGACATGCAGCTCTTTGTGGACCTGAGACGGCAGTTTTCCATGTTGGTCTCATGTCTGAATGAGCGCCCCTCAGAAAGCCTGAAATTAACTATCATTGTTGTCTAGTTTGACAGACTATTCAATGTTTCTGGAACAATTTCAGAGCCCAGTTTAAGAGTGACAGCAGGTTCTAATACTGGAGCGACCTTTTTTTTTAAAAAAATTCTCCTTAATTCTGCAAATAAAATATGAGTCCATTACTTTGAAATAAGATTGTGCAGTAATGATCCTGTCTCAGTGTCGGGCCGGACTATGGATACAGGTCCTTTAAAGCTCCACACAGTAATTACAGCATGTTGAGATTCTGCAGACTTTCTTAAATGTGTTACCAACACTTCATGACTGATGACACTGATAACCACAACAGATGCTGATCGTGGAATCAGGTATTTGTACAGGTGTGACAGTGGATGTATTAAAGGGGGAGGGGGGGCCCCACTGAGTCTGCACCGGGCAGGGACCAGGTTTTTGTGCTACGTCACTGCGAGCAGCAGTTTGACAGTCGACCTTTTTCTGTAAACATCTTTTCTGTTCAGACAGCGACACACAGAGAGGAATGTTGTAGTCTCACATGGACCACATGGTGTGTGTGTGTGTGTGTGTGTGTGTGTGTGTGTGTGTGTGTGTGTGTGTGTGTGTGTGTGTTTGCAGGTATCGTGGTTACGACTGCAGGAACAACCTGTTCTACACTCAGGGGGGGGAGGTGTTGTACCACGTGGCGGCGGTGGGCGTGGTCTACAACAGGCAGCTGCACAGTCAGCGCTTCTACCTCGGCCACGACGACGACATCCTGAGCCTCAGCATCCACCCGCTGAAGGACTACGCTGCTACAGGACAGGTGCACACACACACACACACACACACACACACACACACACACACACACACAGACACACACACACAGACACACACACACACACACACACACACACACAGACACACACACACACACACACACACTCACACTCCAAGATTTTCAGATGCAGGTTTAATGATTTTGCAGATTGACCTGACATATGTTTAAAAACAGCCTCTGGTGTGTGTGTGTGTGTGTGTGTGTGTGTGTGTGCAGGTGGGGAGGGACCCAGCCATCCATGTGTGGGACATCCAGACTCTGAAGTGTCTCTCTTTGCTGAAAGGTTTCCACCAGAGAGGAGTGTGTGCGCTGGACTTCTCAGGTATCCTGTGTGTGTGTGTGTGTGTGTGTGTGTGTGTGTGTGTGTGATGTGGTTCAGACCTTCATGGTCCCCTCAGGATGAACTCTAGTAACTCTGGTGAGTTGTGCTGTGCTGACAGAGCCTCACAGAGCTGCTGGCCAGTAGCCAGCTAGAGAAGCTGCAGTCTGCGATGAAAGTGTCCTCGAAAACACACTTGTGTAGAAAACCGTAGTGCAGTAGTGTAGTAGTGTGTAGTGTGCAGTAGTGTGTAGTATTTCTAACTGTGAGTCTAACTGAGTCAACGGAGCTGACCACAGCTCTGTGTCCCCGATGCAGCTGACGGAAAGAGTCTGGTGTCGGTGGGAGTCGATGACGGACACTCAGTCGTGGTCTGGGACTGGAAGAGAGGAGAGAAACTCGCTACAGCCAGGTACTGTAAATACAACTACTACTACTACTACTACTACTGCGAGGCCAGTACACTGTAAAAAACTTTTATTACTGCTGCTCCAATATGTCTACTTTTACTACTAATACCTACTAGCTACTTCTATTATTAGTACCTTTTCTCCCACTTATCCTATCTTTACCACCTTTATTACTACTTGCCGTAGTAGTAGAAGTACAAATACTACTAGTGCTGTTTCACCCGCTGACACTACAACAACATCAGCTACCATTGCTTCTATACTGAGATCAGATACTACTGCTGCTACTTTTAACTTTGCTGTTTAGATGGGAGAGACGGCAACAGCCAACTACTGACTTATACTTTGAAGAACTACTTTAAAGTATTAATAGTAGCCCCCAGAGTCCGTATTCTCTCTTTCTCTGTGTTTATCCTGCATTCCTGCTGCATGTAATTGTGCCTCTTTCCCTGCAGAGGTCATAAGGAGAAGATATTTGTGGTGAAGTGTCACCCCGTGCTGATGGACAAACTGGTCACTGTGGGAATCAAACACATCCAGTTCTGGCAACATGCAGGTAAAACTGCTGCAGGGTTAGAAAGTACCTCACTGCTCTCTCTCTCGTTACTGCAGCAAACGTTTTGTGTACTTGTACTTCAGGAAACTAGACTCTTGAATGTGAAAATCTGAGAGTTTGGTCAGATTGGGCATGACTTACACGTCCAGAGGATGTTATTACTTCAGGTCATCACCATCATAAACGTCCAGAAATATATTTTCTCTGTTTTGTTCTCCAGTAAAAGAAATAAACTCTATAAATAATCTTGTTTTCAGACACTGATCAAGATTATCAATAAAGTTTCCTCTGATCAAGTACTTCTGTCTCTGTCCTCCAGGTGGCGGTCTGACTTTCAGGCGTGGTGCGTTCAGGAGCGTCGGCCGGCCGGAGACCATGATGTCGGTGTGTTACGGCCGCAGCGACGCGCTGGTGTTCTCCGGCGCCGCCACCGGAGACGTTTACATCTGGAAGGAACCGCTGCTGCTGAAAACAGTCAAAGCCCACGATGGACCGGTGTTCGCCATGTTCTCCCTCGACAAGGTGTGTGTGTGTGTGTGTGTGTGTGTGTGTGTGAGATGTTAGAGACTCTCTCTCAAAATGTACAGAAATACAAGAGAAAAGAATCAGAAACAGATTTATTACCACTTTAATATTGAAGGTAAAGGCTAATTATAACTAGTTCATCTATAATAATATATCATTATTGATTAATTGATTATATTTTTGTAGTAATAATCTGATTCTGCAAATATAAGTACAATATTTCCTTCTGTTCATGTTGTTGAGGTGTGAAGACTGACTGATGCATCGAACCCCAAACTCTGAAGTGAATGAATATCAGTCTGATATCAGCTGACAGCATGTCATCCTTTTACATAACGTGTGTGTGTGTGTGTGTGTGTGTGTGTGTGTGTGTGTGTGTGTGTGTGTGTGTGTGTGTGTTGACTCACTGCGGTGTTCATACAAACAGGTTTTGATTAAACAGTGTGACTGCTTCTCCAGATGATCCTCCTCCTACTAATGATCCCTTTACATTCTGTCAGCTGTGTGTGTGTGTGTGTGTGTGTGTGTGTGTGCGTGTGTGTGTGTGTGTGTGTGTGTGTGTGTGTGTGTGTGTGTGTGTGTGTGTGTGTGAACCTACACTAACACTCACTGTTAGTCAGCTTGAACATGAACGTTGGCTAAAAGCCCAAACTCGGACTGTAGGAGTGAACAGACGTGTAGTATATTTACATGTTTTTAGCTGTCAGCGTTTCTTCTTCCATCTGCCCCCCCCCCCCCCCCCCCCCATGTTTATTGTTCTACCTCCCTCTCTTTCATTCAGTACATCTCTCTCTCTCTCTTTATGTAACAGGATTTACTGACGAGCCGATAGAGACGCTGACAGAAGAGTCTGGATTTAACCAAAAACTCTTTAAATCCATAAAACCTCATTTCTTTGTTAGTTCATGTTCAACCTGATTTCATCTCAGATTCATTTGTTTTTTACTTTTCTTTTCAGAGTAACTTGATGCTCCTCTCTGGTTTTCAGTTCATCTTTAAATGATTCCCCTCCATGTTTACTTGCTAGCGCTCTTCTTTGTCAAGTATATTTAGGTACAGCTGATATTCACACTGCTGATAATCGTTTAAGTCATTTTTCACGTCAAAACATTTCGTGGTTCCAGCTTCATAAAAGTGAAGATTTGCTGCTTTTCCTTTTAGTTGCAGTCCAATAAACAAATCGTTCAAAATGACATTTACTGCTTTTAATACTTGAAGTACATTTTACTGATTATACTTACATACTTTTACTGAAGGAACATTTTCAATGCAGGACTTCTACTGTTTGGTGTTAGTACTTTTATTCAGTAAAGGATCTTAATACTTCGTCCACCTCTGCCCTCTTTTTACTGAATAAAGAAAAAAGACAGAACCAACCTTCACCTGGACTCTAAAAACTAAAAGTCTTACAAGACAAGACAATACGTTGACTAATGTCCACGTTATGAGAAGATAAATGCCTTCGTTATTATCAGCGTTCAGTGAAAGTTTATGACTCAAAGCTGAAAATAGACTCTTTCCAACTGTGTGAGAGTCTTCAGAGGAAAGATGCAGCAGATCTGAAGGTCTGAGTGGGAGGACATGAGAGAACAAACCTGACTGAGGGACGACAGCTCTGATGGGGGGAGGATGTAACAGTGTGTGAGTGAAGACATGGGAGGGAGAAGAAGATCAAGCATCAAGATAGTTGACATAAGATCTGTACTCGCCACTTATTGATTTATGTCAAAGTATCAATAATCAGTAAATAATAATCAATAAATCTCTTTTCAGGGCTTTGTGACGGGCGGGAAAGACGGCGTGGTGGAGCTGTGGGACGACATGTTCGACCGCTGTCTGAAGACTTACGCCATCAAGAGAGCAGCACTGTCCCCTGGCTCCAAAGGTACACACAACTATCGCCTCCACACACCTAACCGAGGCCTAACCTCAGCCTAACCTCAGCCTAACCTCAGCCTAACATCAGCCTAACATCAGCCTAATTTAGGCCTAACACCAGCCTAATCTAGGCCTAACCTCAGCCTAACACCAGCCTAACCTCAGCCTAACATCAGCCTAACCTCAGCCTAACCTAGGCCTAACACCAGCCTAACCTCAGCCTAACATCAGCCTAACACCAGCCTAATCTAGGCCTAACACCAGCCTAACATCAGCCTAACCTCAGCCTAACATCAGCCTAACCTCAGCCTAACCTAGGCCTAACCTCAGCCTAACCTCAGCCTAACCTCAGCCTAACACCAGCCTAATCTAGGCCTAACCTCAGCCTAACCTCAGCCTAACACCAGCCTAACCTAGGTCTAACCTCAGCCTAACATTAGTTGTACCTTAGACTAACCTCAGCCTATCCTCAACCTATCCTCAGCCTAACATCAGCCTAACCTCAGCCTAACCTAGGCCTAACACCAGCCTAACCTCAGCCTAACCTCAGCCTATCCTCAACCTAACCTCAGCCTAACATCAGCCTAACCTTAGTCATACCTCAACTTTATCTCTAAAACCAAGTCTAAACCCTCAAACATGCCTTTGAAGAGATGTTGTTCATCTTGTATCGTGGTACTGGACGGCATGCTAAGCTACAGCTTCAGCCTACACCTTGCTGATGGATGCTACAGTCTCTCTCCGTCATTGATTCATTATTTTGTGATTGTGTGAGCACTTCTGTTTTAAAATGTAATTTTATTTTACTAAACTCAACCACTGAAATAAAGTTAAAGCTAAATTTGAAGAACAACGTATTCTGTGTATTTTTGTTGTCATCTTGATTTTTCTTCTCTGTTTACCGTTCTGTTATGCATTTCCCTTTTGTAGATTAAATCATGGTGAACATCATCATCACTGCTGTCCCTGTTTAGGATTTGAAGTAAAGCGTTTGTCATTTCCAGTAGAAACTCTTCTATCCAACACTGCCATCAGGTGGACACATGGGGACACACCTCCGTCTGTAAACTAGAAATATGTCAAATGGATTAACTACATGACTACTGGCAACTCAAAGGACTTCATCCTGTGTGTGTGTGTGTGTATGTGTGTGTGTGTGTGTGCAGGCCTGCTGCTGGAGGACAACCCGTCCATCAGGGCCATCACTCTGGGTCACGGTCACATCCTGGTGGGAACCAAAAACGGAGAAGTTCTGGAGATCGACAAGACCGGACCCATGACCCTGCTGGTGCAGGTGTGTAGGGAGTGTGTGTGTGTGTGTGTGTGTGTGTGTGTGTCAACATCTACATTTCCATGACAACGGGCAAACTCCATCTGCTGAGGAAGGTCATGTGATATGATCGAAAGCTTTTTGACTGCACCTGTTGCCATGGTGAGGAGAGCTGACTGCTGCAGATCGATCAGCAGTTGCGCGCACACACACACACACACACACACACACAGAACAGATCAACAGTCCTCATAATGTGTGTGTGTGTGTGTGTGTGTGTGTGTGTGTGTGTGTGTGTGTGTGATGTTTTCTGTGTGACGCACCTGAGTGCTTTTAGATGTTAGCACGCTGTGATGCTAAAGTGTGTGGTGATGTGTGTCTTGTGGGTTTGTGAATGTGTCTTTCTCAAAGGTGTAAGTTTGGTTTCAGAAGTGTGTGTGTGTGTGTGTGTGTGTGTGTGTGTGTGTGTGTGTGTGTGTGTTTCTAATGGTAGTGTAACAAAAAGAATGAACAGAGACTTAATACTTCATGACAGATGATAAATCTTGAAGAGCACTGGGCTTTTTAGTCGAATATTAAAAATGATTTAACCCACAAACATGCAGAGCAGGTGCGCGTACTTTTTCAGCCCTGAGCAGTGTCTGCAGGTGTTCCTTTCAGGCTGCATACGGCTCCAGCAACTTTCAGCAAGTATGTAGACTGTATGTAGACTGTATGTAGATTGTATGAAGACTGTATGTAGATTGTATGTAGACTGTATTTAGACTGAGAGACGAAACACTGCGTTACGTCATCGTTATTATAACCTGCGTGATAATAACTGAGGGCGACTCAGTCGTACAGTAAATGTATGTCTTCCTATTGATTAACGTGTGTGTGTGTGTGTGCGTGTGTGTGTGTGTGTGTGTGTGTGTGTGTGTGTGTGTGTGCAGGGTCACATGGAGGGCGAGGTCTGGGGTCTGGCCCCTCACCCCCTCCTCCCCGTCTGTGCCACCGTCAGCGACGATAAAACCCTGCGTCTGTGGGAGACGTCAGCCAATCACCGCATGGTGGCCGTCCGCAAGCTAAAGAGAGGTCAGATGAAGTGTGAACACTGTATGTTTGACATCAGCTGATTAGTTTCCAAATCATCCGTCAGGTTTTAGATTGATTCCTGTCCTCCTGGTCAGACGTTGGTTTCAGTTCATTTCCTTTGATAATCAACCTGCAGAGACTTGAAACTCAGTGGAGGAATGTAACTAAGTACATCTACTCAAGTCCTGTACTTAACATGAGGTACTTGTACTTTTCTTGTCATGCCACTTTATACTTCTACTGCACTACATTTCAGGGGACAGTCAGGTATTGTTTTTCTTTGCGGCTAGGCTAGCAGTTTCCCCCTGCTTCCAGTCTTTGTGCTAAGCTAGGCTAAACACGTCCTGGACCAATCTCTGTACTGGATCATAGAGCTGAAACTCAAGTCCATGTTTTCTTCTGAGTCTGGGAAGGACAGAGAACAAGAGGATTAACTAACCCTAACCCTAACCCTCATTTAGTTTAACATTTCTTTATTGTGTGTGTGTGTGTGTGTGTGTGTGTGTGTGTGTGTGTGTGTGTGTGTTCCAGGCGGTCGCTGCTGTGCCTTCTCTCCTGATGGGAAGGCGTTGGCGGTCGGTCTGAGCGATGGCGGCGTGCTGGTGGTGAACGCCGACACGCTGGAGGATCTGCTGAGCTTCCACCATCGCCGCGACGCCATCTCTGACGTCCGCTTCACCCCAGGTACACACACACACACACACACACACACACACACACACACACACATTAAGGCCAACACTTAAAGAGACTCACTCACTTTCATCTGACGCTTTCTTGACGTTTCTCAGACTCAGGTAAATTCCTGGCGGTGGCGTCACATGACAGCTTCGTGGACATCTACAACGTGCTGAGCAGTAAGAGAGTGGGGATCTGCAAAGGAGCGTCCAGTTACATCACACACATCGACTGGGACGCCCGAGGTACCTTTTTAAAGCCCGCCTCCACGCCACGTGCAGAGTGAATGGACTTTTCAGGAAGTAGGAGACATGTTGTGTCCAGCTGGAAAAATCATATCAGACACAAATGTATTATTCAAAGCAGAGGGTGGGGGTCTCCGAGTAGCACTTTATCACTGCATGTTATCATCTGTAAAAGGTATAAAACATTCCTTCTCTGTGCTGGAACGAGAGGATTAAAGTCAGACTGTGTAACTTTTCTTGAACAGCGACCTCTGTGGCCACAAGTGACAATTACAGGTCGATAGTGAGCGCTCAAAGGAAGTCTAACAGTCGACAAGTGGAGGTCCTAAAGTCAGCAGGCTGACTCAGAGATATCAGACCAACGACGGGTTTCAACGTCATGAATTCAACTTGTCTACGTGTGTGTGTGTGTGTGCGTGTTGCAGGTAAACTACTGCAGGTAAACACAGGAGCCAAAGAGCAACTTTTCTTCGAAGCCCCGAGAGGAAAAAGACAAACCATCAGAAACTCTGAGGTCAGTGTGTGTGTGTGTGTATGTACATCTATCTTTGTGAGGACCAATTTGAGTTTTAGACCTTTGGCGTGAGGACAGTTTTTGGAAAGTGACTCTGACCTTCAGAGAGCTGTTTGAGGGTTCAGATTTGGTTTTAAGGTTTAGGTTAGGGTTAGTGAATGCATGTGAGGGTCCTCACAAGTATAGAAATACAAGTGCATGTGTAGGCTCGGAGGACTCTTTGTGCTCAGTTAAGATCTGGTAATATGTACTTTATATCCTTCTGTCCTTGTTATCATGATCTTCACACGTCGCAGAGATTAGATGTTTTAGACATTTGACAAATCTCAGTTTTTGTTAAATGCTCACCATCACTATAAGTTAAGTTAAGTTTATATCTGATATAATGTGTTTGACCCATCTTATTGTTTTCTCCTGCCTGTGAGGGTTCATATATCAACACTGTCGTAGTACATACTACTGTGTGTATAATGTGTGTGTAGCTGGAGCGGATCGAGTGGTCCAGCTGGACTTGTGTTCTGGGTTCGAGCTGTGAGGGGATCTGGCCGACGCACAGCGACATCACCGACATCAACGCCGCGTCGCTCACCAGAGACCGAACGCTGCTCGCCACCGGAGACGACTTCGGCTTCCTCAAACTGTTCAGCTTCCCTGTTCGAGTACGACAGATTGCTTTCCTTCTGTCTTTACTTTATACTTTCCTTCCTTCTTCAGCTGATCTGAGAACATAAAAATCCTCATATTTCACAGCAAAACTAAACATGATATCACTGTCAGTACCTGGAGAATGGTACATGCTTCATTTGAAGTCAAGTTTGGATGCAGGACTTTTACCTGTACTGCAGTACTTTTTCACGGTTGTATTATATAATAATATATATACATATATAATATAATCTGTCACTGAATGCGTCAGCAGGTGTATTTCTCTCCCCCTCCTCCCCCCAGGGTCAGTACGCTCGTTTTAAGCATTATGTGGGCCACAGCGCCCAGGTGACCAACGTCCGCTGGGCTCAGGACGACTCCACCCTGCTGACGGTGGGCGGGGCCGACACCGCCCTGATGATCTGGGCGAGGGAGCGAGGAGGAGGCGCGGTCAGCGGAGAGGGGGAGGGGCCTTTGTGTCGTGACAACCGACCGCCCGTGGACAGCGAGGAGTCGGACGACGACATCGAGGAGGACGGAGGTGGGTGTGTCCGCAATGAAGATTATTATGACCAGCGTCGTTCACTGACCTTAACCACGTGTTGTAACCATGACGACAGAGGTCCCCTAACCTTTTAAGCCAAACCTGGATTTTCCCTAAAAGCAAACCTTAACCACAGCGTCGCCACGTCATCAAACTGATAGTGACAGGACAGGAGGATTTATAGATCTTTGTTATTTCTTCTTCAAGGACAAAGTTATATGCTGCTATGACAACAGCAGCAGACCAACGCAGAATATGACACAGCAGCCCAGCAAGAGACAGAGATAACTTCTACCAGCCGATAAGTCACAGGTTTAGTGGCAATACACACTAAAACATCTCAGAGTAATAGAGATCTGCCTTATTGGTTAGTAGATGAACTTTTCAGCAGTCAGATGAACGAGCTGCGAAACTCAAAATAGTTATAATTCAGAAGAGAACTTTGTTCAGGCACCATGTTGTTGAAGAGGAAGAGAATCCTCTGTAGGTTCTACAGCCGTCCTCGTCGGCTACGCTCTCTCTAACTTCCTGCTTCCCACTGGACGCTGCATATCTACATGTAACACATGACACGTGTGTGTGTGTGTGTGTGTGTGTGTGTGTGTGAAGGCTACGACAGTGACGTTGCCCGGGAGAAGACGGTGGATTACACCACTAAGATGTACGCTGTCAGCATCAGAGAGATGAGAGGAACCAAACCTCACCAACAGCTGAAGGAGCTGTCTGCTGAGGAGAGGTATGTACACACACACACACACACACACACACACACACCATTACCGTGACAACAGGTTGTTTTAAACAGCCTGTATCAGATTCATTAACCCAGAGTTTAAAGCTGCAGCAGATAATTTTGCGTGTTGGCGCCCCCTGTGGCAGTGACAGATATATATATGTATATATATATATATGTATATATATATATATATATATATATATATAGTAGTATATGTATAGACACACACACTCTGCTAACCAATTATCCACACTGAGCTCCTGGTGCAGCGTTAAAGTAAAACTGTGTGTGAACTGAGCTGAAACTTTTAGCAAACTTTTTATGAACAATTCCATCTTATGCTTGGTGTGTGTAGTTAGTGGCCGCAGTAACTGTGTGTGTGTGTGTGTGTGTGTGTGTGTGTGTGTGTGTGTGCCTCGTGCATGCACGTGCTTCTGCATGACCGATGAGTCTTGTTTCGTCCCTTCGTGTCAGTTTGCTGTGTTTCCACAGATTAACAGATTATCAGACAAAACACTCAACAACAAAGGGCACCTTCAAGGTACAAATACAGTCATGAATCTTAAAACTGAAAGTAAAAACTGAAAGATGTCGCCGCTCCCTCAGTAAATACACGACTTCCATGCTGCGGGACTTTAAAGCTCAGAGCACCGCGGCCATGTTTTGACAAAATCAAGAAGATTCCAGTTGTTTCTGTAAATCGGCGGCAGTGCAGACACACAAGTCGGCCTTTGACACCACAGGAACTAGACAAACTAAGTTCAGGTGACACCGCAGTGTGGACACATTAAGACGCCTTTTCAATTACGTTTATCGAAAACATTCTGGTTTTTAAAACACAGCAGAACATAAGACCTAGAATCTACAGGTTCATTAAGTTCCTGTAGTGGAAAAGGCCTAAAGGTGTCTAAGTAGTACCCCCATGTGGTTCTGACCCAAAGACACTTTGTCCCTTTGTGGTACCCTTACTTCCTGAGTGTTGCTGCTGCTCTCTGGCCTCGCCCGTAGAAACTCTTAATATCTGTGTTGTGTTTTAACTTGCATTCCCCTGGAGGCAGGGCATTGTCAAGTAAGTATGACCTGATACTTACTGTGTAGATGACTTCAGACGATGGGTCTGAGTAAATGTATCATTACCAAAACAAGTAAACTGCGTCTGTTGAGGAAGACCTGGAGTTTCTTTATCCAAACTCCAGATTTGATGGTTTTAATTTTGAACATGTCACTTCATGCTGTCCCTGCCTGTCATTTGATTCAAGTATTTGAACTGAGAGTTCAGGAAATCAAAGCCAGAACAAAACCAAAACCAGCAGTGTTCTATTTCCTGAAAATGTTTTTTTATTAAAATGGTTAGTGTGTTCTGTAGAGGAGGTTTGGAGGATTTTGTAGTTTGTACTTCTGTTCCAGAAGTAAGAAAACCTTTTTTTAATAACACAAATTACTTTTACTATTACAGCTTTTCAGAAATCCATCTCTAAGTTTCTGTTTAAAGTCCTTCCTAAGTTCTAGCTAGTCTAAAACTAGAAACTAAATCGTGCTGCATCATTAAAACTTGTCTCTGTTGTAAATCTGTTGCAAAGAAACATCAGTAGCACCTCCAATCAAAAGCAATCTACTCGAAAAGAAAGTACCTGAAGCACAAACTGTTAAAATATCAGTTTTAGGGGGAAGAATATTTATATTATGTATTTATTTACTTATTATATTAAGAATTTTAAACTTACCAGCCAGTTCTTTGTTAATGTAGACTTGACTTTGATTTATTCATATATCCTCCCTTTTCTTCCTCTCTTTTAAAACCCAGTGTGTCCCTCCTCTTCCTCTCCTGCTGTGTCTCTTTGTCCTCTTTCTAACCCCTCGTCAGCTTTGTGTTTCGTTTTATCAGGGGGGTCTGGGTACGATCCCTCCTCCCTCCACAGCCTGGTTTCTGTCCTCGTTCCCTGTTATCACTCTTCCATCCCACTCAAACAGGTTTCCACACCGAAGCATCTAAAGCCACGTTCAGACGAGGATTGACATTACAGGGATTAAATATTCACTGTAATTTAATTTCAACTGTCGGAAATTACAGGATATGGTCTGTAACAGACATGGACATTCAGCGGGACAAAGACAAAAGCCTCCACAGGGGGCGCCAGAGCTTTGAAGGAGAGGCAAAGATACTGCATGATGTGAATTTAAGTAAAATCAAATCTGAACACGCTGCAGAACCTGCCTGAGAATCCTCCTGTTTTTAAGTTTCCCTCAGTGTCTCAGTGATCAGTGATAGTTTGTCCGTCCACGAGGACGCTGCAGACAGGAGCTGCTCACAGCTGATTCAGCTGCCTCAGAGGTTCAGAGGTCAACAGTAGGTGATTGTGGCTGTAATTATTATTGGGGGTGAAAAATGACAAGTAAACGTCCATGAATCAGTTTAGAAAACTTTCTCAGTGTAACTTCAGAACCTGCCTGAGAATCATCATGTTTTTAAGTTTTCTTCAGGTTCAAAGTGATCCAGCTAGCCCACAGCTAACTAACTGACTCTGTGACAGCATTGTACTTCCTGTTTACGTCTCCCAAAGCATTATGGGAATGCTGCTGAATGCGTGATTTGGTTGTCTGAAGGGTGGTAACAGTTCCCTGTCGCAGGAACAAAGACATGCAGTGAAACATGTTCTCACCTCTCAGGTCGCCTGTGCATGTTAGCCCGTTAACACAGTTAGCTCTGCTAGCATGTTAGCCTGACAGCCCGAAACTAAAAACAAGCACCAGTAGCATGCTAGCATTTTGTTAGCATGTAGCTATAGCCTCAGCTAGTCGCATTATAGTTTCTCTGAGGCATGAGGCCTTTGTGTGTGTGTGTGTGTGTGTGTGTGTGTGTGTGTGTGTGTGTGTGTTGCTATGTTTGAATGTGTAGAGAAGCGTACATGTGTGTGATTATATGTGTGTGTGTGTGTGACCTACGTGTGTGTGTGTGTGTGTGTGTGTGTGTGTTTTCTAAAGATCTGTACCTTGGTTCTGTCCCTCTGCTGTCCAGGGGATCCAGGTAACACCTGTCCGCCTGTCTGTCCACCTGTCTGTCTGTTTCTCTTTGTCTAAGCAATACCTCTTCATTGTGTGTGTGTGTGTGTGTGTGTGTGAGTGTGTGTGTGTGTGTGAGAGTGTGTGTGTGTGTGTGTGAGTGTGTGTGTGTGTGTGTGAGTGTGTGTGTGTGTGTGTGTGTGTGTGTGTGTGAGTGTGTGTGTGTGTGTGTGAGAGTGTGTGTGTGTGTGTGTGAGTGTGTGTGTGTGTGTGTATCTCACACTTACATTGTTTTCTGGATTTATAATCTCAGACTCACATTTGAGTTTTTATATTATTATTTTAATGATATTATTACTTTGAATAGTAATAATAGTCATCTTACAGTTGTTAATTCTCTCCTTGTTTTTAGTATTTTGTGAAAGTACTAACTCCAGTAATATTACTACTTTGCATCTATTACTATTACGTCTAACTCCTAATTTGACCACTAATAATAGTATTATTGTTGAATTACTACTACTACTACTACCACACTAGTACTGCTATTAGTATTGCAAGTAGTAATACTACTACTACTACTACTGCTGCTATTACAGTATACTCCTTTACTAAAGATTACATTTACTAGTTACTATTACTTACTGTTTTACTTTTTTTTTTACTTCTCTTATATATATATAGATACCACACTAGTACTGCTACCTACCACACTGTTACTTCTTTCATTATTTAACTAGTACTATTGTGACAACCACTATTTCTACAGTATTACCATTACCACTACTATGAAGCTGACAACTTTTATAATTACTACTACCAATAATGCTAGTATTATTACTTCTACTGCTAGCACTCATTCTACTCTTACTTCAGCTGCAGTCATTACTGTTACTACTACTTCCACTATACAGTACCTACTACTGTTACTACTACTACTTCCACTATACAGTACCTACTACTGTTACTACTACTACTTCCACTATACAGTACCTACTACTGTTACTACTACTACTGCTGTGACTAAAACTACTACTATAACAGTGTCTACCTCTTCTACTGCAGTTACTAATATTACTCCCTTTACTACTACTACTGCTACTACGACTACCACTAGAACTATTACTACTTGTATTACTGCTGGTACTTACTTATTAAGTGTATTCAGTAGTCACCAGTATTTTAGGGACTGTCTGTCTCTACAGTCTCATGTCTGTCCTACCTGTCTGTCTGAATTACTGTTCTGTTTGTGTCTGACCCGTCTGTCTGTAGACCGACCATGCTGTCTCACTGACCGTTCCTCCACCAGTCTGTCTCTGCTGTCTGTCCTCCAGACCTCAGCACAGTGGGATATGATTGATTGATTGATTGATTGATTGATTGATTAATAGACTGATTGACCCTCCAGGCCTCCAGTGAGTCGAGCAGCGCCGCAGCCAGAGAAACTTCAGAAGAACAACGTCTCCAAGAAGAAGAGACTGGTCGAGGTATGTCTGTCTCTCTACCTGTCTGTCTCTCTGTCAGTCTGCCTGTCCTCCTGTTAATCTGTCTCTTCTGTCTCCTCCCTCTGCAGGACCTGGTTTTAGATCACGTGTTTGGTTTTCGGGGCTTCGATTGTCGTAACAACCTGCACTACCTCAACGACGGCACCGACATCGTCTACCACACCGCCGCCACCGCCATCGTCCACAGTCTCAGCACCGGTAACCACGGCAACACCCACAGTCATAAGACACACTTTCTTGGTTTGTTACATTTCCTCTTTTGCCTCTGTCGCCGGCTATCGTCTCTGTCCTCTCTCCGTCTGATATTAATATAACAATGTTTGAACTGACCGAGTGTTGGTGTCTCTGAACCGTCAGCACAAACACGACTCCACCTGGAGGATGGTGTTGCTCTGTGACTGCTGGAGGTGGACAGAAGCAGCTGTTTGATTCATAACTAATTCAACACATCAACTTAACAGGTGACAATCTGTTAAGTTGAGTTTGTTTCTGCTGAAAACAAGTGACAAAGAAACTCTTTAAAGGCACCATGTGGAGTTTTGGACTCAATGTTTTTACAAGTGGGTCCCCGCACTTTTGTCACTAATCTACAGGTGATGGTAACACACCAAGAAACACTTTACAAGTATTAGTCGTACTCAAGGATTCACACACAAACACTGAATGTAAACGTTTGATCACAGTGATGTGTTCATGTGTCTTCTTGTGCTGCAGGAACTCAGAGTTTCTACCTGGAGCACACTGATGACATCCTCTCTCTGACCGCCAACCAGCACCCGAAATACAAAAACATCATTGCCACCGGACAGATCGGTACACTGAGCGTGTGTGTGTGTGTGTGTGTGTGTGTGTGTGTGTGTGTTTCTGCATGGCAGTGTGTTTCTCTACTAACTCGTCTGTATTAAATGAGTCCTGCTTTTCTCTCCTCTGCTTCATGTTTAACCTGCTTGCTTTACTGCTTTTCCACTGAGAGAATAGAAACATACTGATAACACGAACATGGAGGAAGCTTTGTGTTTAACAGGAAACACCACAATCAGCAGACGTACAGGCTTTTAAAGAAACCTGATGGACCGTACGAACATTAGCAGCTGGGAGGAGCTTTATGTACTGACGGGAGGCAGTCTGACTTTCTTTGGAGGGCAGGACAGGGTCTTTTGACTTTCCCTCATCAGCATCTGGATTTATATTTCACTTCCCATGTGAGATTTATTGTATAAAAACATCAGGAGTGGTGGAGGAAGTATTAAGATCCTTTACTGCAGTAAAAGTACTAATACCACACTGAGAAAATACTCTATATATATATATATATATATATATATACTATACTGAGAAAGTATAATCAGTAAAATGTCGTTAAAGTATTCCAGCAGTCAGATGTCCCCTGTGACTGTCCCCCTGTGACTGTCCCTGTGTCTGTCCTCCTGTCTGTCTTCCTGTGTCTGTCCCCCTGTGTCTGTCCCCCTGTGTCTGTCCTCCTGTGTCTGTCCTCCTGTTGTAGATTCTGTCATTAGAGGATTATTCCTCCTCATTAATGTGAAGCAGGATGTTACTGTTGGAGTTGAGGTGGAGCTCATTCTGAACTATCAGCTAATGATTATTAGTTCATTGTGGATGAATCAGCTGATTGTTTTCTCCATTAATGGATAACAAGACATTACAATTATTAACAGCATTCAGAGGGAAAGCAGCACATCTGCATCTGAGCAGCTGGAACCAGGAAATGGTTTCAGCTGGACTTAATAAACTGTTGAGGAAAACATCCTAATAACAGATATTTTATAAACTCTTCATATGTCTTGTGTAAAAATCTTAATTTGTAAATTAACTAGTAACTAAACTGCTGGATGTGTAATAATCAACTGTTTGCCGACAGGTTCAAGTTAAAGGTGATGACGTGTTCACAACTTGTTGACAGAACAGTCAGTTGTTGCAGGTTTAACGTGTTTCCTACATTAGCCTGATTTAAAAGTCACCCATAATATCTCTCTTTGCTGTCACGGCTGACGTGAGCCTGTTTGAAACAACTCACTCCAGGTTTTTATCTGTTTTTTTGTTTTGTTTTGTTTTTGTATGTGTGTTTTTTGGCTGGCCTCATTTGTCACCATCGCTCTCACAACACCACAGGTGACGTCAGTGAACTCCCAGGTAATAAACCAAACCGCACCGCCTTCCCCACCACGACAGACACCCTGAAACCCAGAGACTGCACATGGTATCCGGTCACATTCTAACATCCAGCTGTGCTTTGAGTGCTAATCAGAATATGTGGCTCCATCAACTTATGGATTGATGTTGGTTCCAGTTCAGGTCGAAGAAGACCAACAAAATCCTTGTCATGTGGAGGAACCAGTGGGAATGTAGACATTCTGGACACACTTTGTATTGAGGTCCTCGTAATAAGCATTAGTTAATAGGTAATGAGGTCCTTATAAGTCCTCAGTCCGGCAGCTGCAAAAAGCAAAGTTAACTGTTAATAAATGAATAATAAAGTTTGTTCTAGTTAATAAAGCTCGATAGGTAAGAGTCTGTAATGTTATCATAAACTCACTTTTATAAACATTCCTAAAGGTTTGATATAAAGTTTTCAGGAAATTGTTGTTTTTAATGACACAAAATGTCAAATGAAATACTCCTACAACCGCATAGTTCCCCCCCCCCCCCCGGACTGAAACTCGCTTACTGCCTTGTGAAACAAACTGAAACAGCAGCTCTCAATCAGCCACATAAATTTCCCCCAAATAAACCTGTAACGTCAATAAACCTTTGCTTTGTTGGCTAAAACACATCAGTTAGCATCACGTTAGCTGCTAGAGTAATTTGACAAGCTAGCAGATCCACTCAGGTAGTATTTTGCTACGTTAACTAGCTAGCAATTTGTCCGCGTTAGCATGCGAGCTAAGTGGTCTGGTTCTCAGGGTGTTTGTAGGCTGCATTGATCCCTCTAACGGCTCTGTTTCTGTGACTTCCTGTCCTCCTCGTGACATAATAAAACCTCAGTTTATGTCCTCCCTCCTGACGTCTCGTCCTCCCTTGCAGGCACCACTCCGTCCATCCACGTGTGGGATGCGATGAGCAAACAGACTCTGTCCATCCTTCGCTGTCCTCACACTAAAGCCGTCGGCTACGTGAACTTCAGCGCCACAGGGAAGCTGCTGCTGTCTGTCGGAGTGGAACCTGAACACACCATCACTGTGTGGCGCTGGCAGGAAGGTCCGACGACGTCTGATCAATAACCACTGAAACATACACACAGTAAAACATAAAGAAACACTGCTGCTGGCTCTGGGCGTCTGTTCAATAGCTCTTATCAATAACTATATATACTATATAAGACCAGTTTTATCAACTAGTTATTAATCCAATCACTGATTATTTATATATTTTTGGGGCTCAGAAAAGTTCACATTTAAAGAGTTTTTGCTTGTACACTAATTGCTGACACCAAATATTGGTTATCAATGAATGTGTGTGATACTGATGTTGGTCTTTTTTAACAATAAACCCCACGAGGTCAGAGATGATGTAAGAACAGTCATTTGGATTAGAGTGGACAGAATATTGAAGTCAAACAACAGCGGTGTCTCCACTGCAGGATCCAAGGTGTGCAGTAAAGCCGGACACCCGGACCGGATCTTCGTGGTGGAGTTTCGTCCGGACTCGGACTCCCAGTTCGTGTCGGTGGGAATCAAACATGTGAAGTTCTGGACGCTGGCCGGCGGCGCTCTGATGTACAAGAAGGGCGTGGTGGGAACGGTGGAGGACGGCAGGATGCAGACGATGCTGTCTGTCGCCTTCGGTGCTGTGAGTTCACTGCTGACTTGTTGTGCTGTTGTTAATGTGGTTCTGATCTGAATCTGGTCTCTTCAGGTCTCTGCTCACATCAGCTGATACGGGACACGACTCGTAGACAGACGAGATATAAACAATCAGGAAGAACCTGCAAATCGAAACTTCACATTCACTTTCACTGATTTGTGCAGCTGAAGGCTCCAAAAACATCTCCTGATGTTGATCTCCTCAGCAGCTGGTCTGTGTGTTCCACAACTGAGACAAATAAAACAGTGAACATGAAATACATGTCAGCTACTTACCAAAATCTCCATTATTATTATGAAATCTTAATAATGTTTGATGGCCTCGTGAGCTTGTTGCAAGCTGAGCTCTCGTCTGTGACGTTGCCATGACGCTGTGGACCAAAACACAGCATCACACAGGAAGCACGTCGCCGCTGAGCTGCACGTGTATCGTCTTCTTCTGGTCCTTATCAATACGTTGGTTATCTGGTTATCTGATTATCTGATTATCGGTGTGGGGAAGGAAGTGGGCTCCCGCAGACCAACGAGCCAATCATCAATGAGGCGGCAGACGTGTTTCATATTCTGCCTCTGTCACCGCGGTAACAGCAGCATCACTACAGACATCTGCCTCGTCTATAAGTTGAATCATTTCATCACCTGCAGAGGAAAGTGTCAGTTCTGTGACCAGTAACTTGTTCTTCCTAAATGTGTGTTTGCAGAATAACTTGACGTTCACCGGAGCCATTAACGGGGATGTGTACGTGTGGCGGGATCACTACCTGCTGAGGGTGGTGGCGAAGGCTCACACCGGGCCGGTCTTCACCATGTACACCACGCTGAGAGACGGACTCATCGTCACCGGCGGCAAGGAGAGGCCGTGAGTAACACAATGAACTGAACGTGTCACCTCACGTCAGTCAAACTGCAGCTTCCTTCGTCGAAACACGAGCAGCTGTTTTCTGTCTTTCGTCAGTGTGATGAGACGCTGAGCTCGTCTTATTCTGAAGCATCCAAAGAAAAAAAGACCTCATCTTGTAATTATAAGAAGAGGTTAAGGTGGTTATCAATCAGGTTTATGTCCTCCTTGGTCTCAGACTCTTATGTTAAAGTCACTAAGTATTATTATTAGTGTATTAAGGCTGTGCAGACAGATCACGCTGACTCATCCAAGCTTTGAAGAAGTGTGACCCCGTCTAAATACTGTGGTTCCATTTAACAGCAATAAAGTTTGATAAAAACGTTTGCAGTGGGTCACAGAATACACTGTAACACCTGTTATCTAATAATAATGAGATCCTTTCTTCTAATTATTGATTACTAAGTCACAATTATAACAAACAAGTCTTCAATTTTCTGGTTGATAAATATAAATATATGAAACATGTCAGACTTTTACTCCAATTTATTATCATTATTCCAGTATTACAACATATTACTGCGCTGGGCACTTTTCATTACCGTAAAACAGTATTCCTACTTAATGTAAGTAGTATATACAGTATTACTAGTTTCACCAATATTACATTAATATGATGAATGTTGAGTGTATATATTGAGGGTGTGTGTGTGTGTGTGTGTGTGTGTGTGTGTGTCTGTGTGTGTGTGTGTGTGTGTTTGTGTGTGTGGGGGGGGGTGTCAGGACTAAGGAGGGTGGTGCGGTGAAGCTCTGGGATCAGGAGATGAAACGCTGTCGAGCGTTCCAGCTGGAGACGGGACAGCAGGTGGAGTGTGTCCGATCCGTCTGCAGGGGCAAGGTGAGAACTTCTGATTTTGATCTTCATCCCTCAGTCATCCCCCTCCTCCTCCTCCTCCTCATCAGCCCCGTCCTCTTCTCCCTCAGGGTAAGATCCTGGTGGGGACGAAGGACGGGGAGATCATCGAGGTCGGGGAGAAGAACGCAGCGTCCAACCTGCTGCTGGACAGTCATGCTCGGGGAGGAATCTGGGGTCTGACTGCTCATCCTGCTAAAGAGCTCTTCATCACCGCCAGCGACGATGCCACCATCCGACTGTGGGACCTCAGCGACAAGGTAAGACTGTGTATTACTGCACTCTGGCTGTGTATTACTGCACTCTAGCAGTGTATTACTGCCCTCTGGCTGTGTATTACTGCACTCTAGCAGTGTATTACTGCACTCTGGCTGTGTATTATTGCACTCTGGCAGTGTATTACTGCCCTCTGGCTGTGTATTACTGCCCTCTGGCTGTGTATTACTGCACTCTGGCTGTGTATTACTGCACTCTGGCTGTGTATTACTGCACTCTGGCTGTGTATTACTGCACTCTCTGCTGGAGAAAGGCAGCTAACTAGACAGCTAAAGAAAGAGGGCTATACCAAGTGAAAACTAGCTTGTGAGATAGCCGCGGCTAGCATGAGCTAAAACTACAATAAGGCAGCAGCTAAATCAATTGTTGATCAGTATTTCTGGAGTTTTGCATTAGTTCAAAATCTACTTTTACAGTTACTGGAACATTAAAAGTATATCCTCCCTCCAAACCGTCCTGACGTTTGTAGAAAAGATGAGTTCAATCATCTATTTTACTAAAACACTGAATGAATGAGTGTTCATAGTTTTTCTCTCTTTCTGTAGAAACTGTTGAACAAGGTGTGTGTCGGCCACGCAGCCCGGTGCGTGAGCTACAGCGCAGACGGAGAGATGCTGGCGGTGGGGATGAAGAACGGCGAGTTCCTCCTCCTCCTCGCCAACTCGCTGAAGATGTGGGCGAAGAAACGAGACCGCAGCGCCGCCATCCAGGACATCCGGTAGGAGAGAGAGTGGAGGGGGTGACAGAACTTTCATGAATCACAGTCAATACCAACTAAATACTTCATCTGAACTTCTGCTCTCGTGCAGATTCAGTCCAGACCGGCGGCTGCTGGCCGTCGGTTCAGTGGAGAACACGGTGGATGTTTACGATGTGAGTGGAGGACCGAGTCTGAGCCGGCTGGTTTACTGCAGCGACATCCCTGCTTTCATCCTGCAGCTCGACTTCTCTGCTGACAGCTGCTATATACAGGTATACACACATATATACACATACTGCTGACAGCTGTTATATACAGGTATACACACATATATATACGTACCGCTGACAGCTGTTATATACAGGTATACACACATATATACACATACTGCTGTCAGCTGTTATATACAGGTATACACACATATATATATATATATACATACTGCTGACAGCTGTTATATACAGGTATACACACATATATATATACGTACTGCTGACAGCTGTTATATACAGGTATACACATATATATATACGTACTGCTGTCAGCTGTTATATACAGGTATACACACATATATATATACATACTGCTGACAGCTGTTATATACAGGTATACACACATATATACACATACTGCTGTCAGCTGTTATATACAGGTATACACACATATATATATGGGCCATTCTACCGAATTGGTTCAAATTCAGAGTTGGAATTTTTGTGAAATTTGTATGTTATTTGGGAAAAACTTTTACCATATTTATGTTGCACAAGATCTTAGGGGCACATATATAGTATTTGAACAGTCAACTTTCACATTGTATTTTCTAACTTTTCCAAAATATTTTTCCTTTCCTAAATTTTGTCACAACCGAAACACAAACTTACATTAGAATAAAAATAATTATATTAACCTATTCATATTTTTTTCTATTCCCTACTGTACAGAGTATTTTCAAAAATTAATATATATGGTTTCTGCATCAAAATTAATTTAAATGAATTTTTAGCAGAATTTAATATTTATTTTTTCTAAATGTACCAAAATTTAAACGCTATCTTTCCTTGTAAAATGTATAAAGTTGATCATATTGACTCCATAATTCATCATTGCTTAAAGCACACATACACTTAACCAATCATTATCATAAAATCTGGGTTGATGATTCAATACATTTTATTTTTGTTAGAACACCTGTTTTTTCGGTAGTGACTGCACTGTTTCGGTAGTGACCATACTGTTGCAGTAGTTACAGTCGTACTGTTTTTGAGAGTGGCATCCTAATCACTTAACTCTTTTTGCTATATTTTAACTTTTTACATGTCATGTTTTATCATGTACAACAACTGAAACTTATTTATTCATCATTAAATGAATAACAATGGTTTATCTTCCAGATGAAATTTTTATTGGAATGACAAACAATAATGTTCAATAATCAATGAAATAATTTTTTTGTGTGGCAAACCATTTAACAAAACCATGCTTTCAACACTGCAGGGCATCACTGCATGACCTTTTTAAGTAAAAACAGTAAGGTGCAATCATTAAAATAAAGTTTTGCAACTTAAACAGTGTTCTCTCAAGGCAGACTATATGCTTTACAAGCATATAAAAAGAAAGAAAAGCTTATTTTCTCAGGTCTGGTGTCAACTTCAACTTCAACCTCAGACATTGTTTTCTGTATTTTTCCGTCTTCTTCTTCATTTCTTTGAACTTCATCTTTAACTTCTGCATTTTTCTGTAGTTGCGTGTTCTTGCACTTTTCCTCTTTTGTGCTGAAGAGTTACGCACTGGTGTCTGATCTCCTTCGCTAGAGGTGCTAGGTGGTGAGGAAGCTCGGCAAAAACATCTCCATCTCTCCATGTTTTTTCAGGGACATCCTATGGTCTTGCTGTCTTTTCCTCCATGCTCTTCTGACATGTCTTTGCTCTCTGATTGATAAGTCGTTTATGGATTTCAGCTTTCCTTCTTCCTTCCGTGTCTTATTTCTTTCTCTTTCCTTTTTTAAATATTCTTGGTATTTCATTGGGTCATTCTTTACTCTTTGTCTATACTCTCTCAGTCTCTCTGCTCGACTTTTTGCCATTTTGGTGTTATCTCTCCCTAAATATAAAATAAAATAAAAACTTCATCAGAATGATCTATTTATGAGATATGTATAGATGTATTATATTATGTAAGACTTACTTTAATCAAAAATGAACATCATATTGTCACTACCGAAACCATCATGTCACAACCAAAACCTTTTCATATGTTTCGGTAGTGACTGTTTCGGTAGTGATGTTTTATGCTAGTTTTTAGCATAACTCAACAATGCTTAGCACAACATGGCTACCAAAAACAGTTTTGAACATGTGTACAGAGATAAAAAACACAACATTAAGCATTAAAATCAAAAGTGCTTATTTCATTGCAGAAATTATGTGTATGTATGTAAGGTCTGAACACTTTATTGTTTTTTTAAATATGATTTTCATTGTGGGACAGCAATTTGAACCAATTCGGTATAATGGCCCATATATACATACTGCTGACAGCTGTTATATACACGTATACACACATATACAGTATACAAATATATATATATTTTCTGTGTGTGTGCAGGTATCCACAGGAGCTTATAAGCGGCAGGTGTTTGAGGTTCCTTCAGGGAAGTTGGTGAGCGACCAGACCATCATCGACAGAATCACCTGGGCAACCTGGACCAGGTAACACACACACACACACACACACTCACAGTATTCAAATAATCTTAAAAAACTTCAGTAAAATCCCCTTTATGTTCTATCTGGGTCATGATTTATTGATCCATCTGAAGTTGTAATGATCTGTCGGCCTCCAGCTGTTTTACCGTCCTACAGCTGTAAAAGTGAGATGTTTGTGTCGTGTTCACCTGGAAGAGTCAGACATTCAAGTCAGAACCAAAGTGAGTTCAGCTGTTCTGCGACAACATCCGTCTCTTCTCTCCCTCAGCGTCCTGGGAGATGAAGTTTTGGGGATTTGGCCACGAAACGCCGACAAAGCTGAAGTGAACTGTGCATGTGTGTCTCACGCCGGCCTGAACATCGTCACCGGCGACGACTTCGGATTGGTCAAACTGTTCGACTTCCCCTGCACGGAGAAGTTTGTGAGTCTTCATTCAGCGCTTTCCTAAATATGACTTCTTCATTTGTTTCTCATTCGTTTTCATCCCTTTTCACCACCTGGCTAACACTGGGTCTTTATATTGTGTCAACATGGAAGAAATAAAACAGAAATCACCACGTGTTGTATGAAAATATCCTTTAGTGATAGAAATGGATTTGTTGAATAAATATATGATGGAAGTCAGACTGAAGAACTGTTGGTAGAATATAGAATAAAATAAATATAAGCTGTTGTGAGTATTAAAGTAAAATGTGAGTATTTTTTCTGTCTGCAGGCCAAACACAAACGCTACCTCGGCCACTCAGCTCACTTGACCAACATCCGATTCTCCCACGAAGACAGATACGTGGTCAGCACCGGAGGAGACGACTGCAGGTGAACTGACCTCTGACCCCCTGTTATTCAGACAGGGAGGGTGTACGGAGCTCTACTTCTACTCACAAAACTTTGAATCAAGAATCAAATCATCTGTGTTTATGAAACTGATGACTCGACTTTCATGTGTAGAAAGCTTTGTGTCTTTTTTTTCAGCACAAATTCAGCTGTAAGTCTGACTTCTTATTTTGTCAATTTAACAAAGTATAAAGCTGCCAGGGACCCAAAATACAAGAAAAATGACGCAGGCGCTTATAAAAACGTATAAATCTTAAGCGATTATCACTCGGAATATAATCATAGAACAGTTCAAGTTTCTATAGAATATAATGTCACTGTTTATACACACAAATACAGCAGGAAAATATAAGAAATAAAACTGCGATACAGTACTTTTCATTCAACATCTGTCCACTGAAAACCACTGAAAATATGAATACGTGTTAATAAATGTCATTTTCTATATAATATATTTCTACAGCCCCACACTCTCAGCTTGTCTCGACATGATGTATAAATAAAGTTCAGATCCAGCAGTTAAAAGCTTCAGTTTGTGATGTTAAACTGTGTGAACGTCTGTTTGTCTGTTGCAGCGTGTTTGTGTGGAAATGCCTGTAAACAAAGACACTTCTGCCGTCTGGTGACGCTTTCATCCACAAGTGGATCCAGAGGGAATCGAAAACCACGACCCGAACGTCTTCACACCACCGCTCGTCAGACGGCGAGTTTCCTGAAGAGCTTCGCAGCTGGAGATGGAGGACTGCAGTGATGAGGCGCTCCGTGATGGGTCACATGACCCTGAACAGGAATAAACCACAAGTAGACGTAAAGAGACGGAAGAATGATAAACGTCAGAGAAGCAGACCTTTTTGTTTTTGGTTCATTTGACAGTGAAGCAGAGGTTTAACTCACCGTCATGTTGTTCTGCTCAGCCCTCTGAGTAAAACACCACCCATCTCCTCCTACCCAGAAGGCCTCATTGATCATGTGAGAGAGTTTCAGACACAAAGAGGAAAAAGTTCAACACAGTTCAACAGCAGATTTCCCTCAAAGTGTTCCCTCCTGTCCAGGGGTCAGATGCATAAAGCTCAGAAATACTGACTCGACTGCATGGCGGCTGTAAGTGCTGTAAGTTAAAACATCTGATGCACTTTCAACTGAAGAGAAAATCAGGCTTCAGTTCAGTTTTTAACTGAAAATTGAATTCTATCATCTTAAATTGTGTTTTTTTTTTGTTCAGATCAGTGTATAATTAAGATTTAGCTTTTTTAAATGTTCTATTTTTGAACTGTTGGACACTGTTTCTTTTATATTCATGTCTCTGGTTGCCTGAAAGGGTGGGATCTAATTCAACTTGTGTCTGATTGGCCGGCGGTCCGGTCACCTGACAGTCTTTGCAGAGACACTAATGTAGGCATATAGCCGGAGAGCTATAGCTGCTACTTGTCCCGTATTGGCTAAACAAAAACACTAAATATGTTCACCTGTTGAGCTCATAAACGCTCGGCACCAGAATAAATAACACTGGGGAACAATTTGAAAAAAAATGTTCTGTTGAGTTAGATTTTTATGCTGATTAAAACTAAAATCCTATATTTCATCCTATAGTTCAAAAACTTGACGTGATAGAGAAAAACTGAGATCAGTTTTGGATTCCGCACCCAAAAATTAGTTAAAAACAGCTGTCAGACCTAACTCAACAAAAATTGTGTTCCCCAGTGTTATAGATCGCTGTACAGACTATATATATATATATATATATATTATCGAACACGGTTAGTGAACCTAAAGGAATAACGTTGTATTATTGGATTAATGCTTCGTGTTTGTGTCATCATTTATACATCTGACTCCTGGATTCAGGTCTCATGAAAGATGCTGATGCTGCATTCAGAGTACCATCGGAAAAACAACATTCAAGTGAATCATTTATAAAACATCTGAGTTTATATATATATATACATATTTACAGAAACCTCCCGCAGTTTAGAAACATTTAAAACCACTCTTCATTTCAAAGAGCCTTTACTGTATCTGTCGTTGGATATCATCACACTAAAGTGCCTTTCTGGATCTTTCTACCTGTGTTTGTTTGTTTTCTGCTTTTTGGGGGAGGGGGATATTTCATACACTGTTTCTTATTTAATCCATAGTTGAACTTATTTTGTACTCTGTCTGGTGCTACACTGAGAATGTTCAAACGTGTATTCATCCAAAATGGACGAAAATGACATTTTCTTTGCTGCTGCTTTTTGTTTTAAAGACATGAAACATCCAAAGCATCGTGATGGTAAAACAACACAGGACATCTGGGGGACAGATATACATGTTGGAAATATCTCAATGTTATTTATGCCTGATTTACAGCGTGGACGAGTTTTCTGTGTCTGAACTGTTGAATATTAACTTTTAACTGTTGTGAAAAGTGTCAAAAGAGTCTGTTTGTGTGAAGATGAATAGGAGAAGAAGTTCCAGAGGTTGCACACCTGATTTGTTGACTCGTTCAGCTTCGACACTTTTGATTTCCGGAGGTCAAGCGGTCACTGAAGTAATCACTGAGGCAGGATTGTTTTTCTGTCTGAAAGGTTTTCATTGACACAACAGATCACAGCCTGAGAAGTCCACCGTCAGCAGCAGAGTAGAAACAGAGCTGAAGACGGTTCATCAGTGAAACAAAACTTCATGTCACAGCAGGAAGCTGACGATGAAAGAAACTAAAAGCTGCTTTGAAAAACTTTGTCGGAGGGTTCAAGGACACTCTGACATCTGAGATTTGAGAATCACGAGCTGCTTTGTGATGAATGAAACAATGAGCAAACATGGAGGCTGAGAAAGTTAAAATGTGAATTCAGACATTTCTTGCTGTAAAAAGTTGAGCAGTTGATCCTCAAATCTCAGATATTTCAGCGTCCCTGAATGCACCTGTTTCCGACGGTAACATCACTCGACTGAACACTGATTGGAGGATTTTCAGTTCTATAAACTGATGGATGATTTAGGACTCACTTGGCTCAGATTAGTCCTTATTTGAGTCCATGAAATAGAGCTGTTGATCAAGTTTTGTGTTTTGATTCTCTGAGTCGGGCGGTCCAGTGAAAGAAGGTCTTTTAGGGAATATTTTAACATGATCACAGTAAAGTCATCTTTATAGTGTCACCACTTCAAGGAGATCACAAGATAATAAACATAGTTTTCTGTATTTTGACACTTTTTGACAGTACAAAAGTGTCCCCTCCGGCCTGCCATAGTTTAAAAAAGGATTTTGTGGCACGTTTGTCTACAAACTTTGACCTTGATGTTGAAATCAGCGTTACAGCTCCTGAAAATGACAGATAAGAACAATATTTGTGACGGACATGTTGAAGTTGAGTGTGTGTGTGTGTGTGTCGCTGCAGACGCTCGTTTATAAAAAGAACAAATAGAAACGTCAAACACAAAAACAGACATCAGCGCTGCAGTCGTTGGAGATGACATGAGTTTTAGTTTGTAAATGTTTTCCTGTGTCGCTCTTTTCTTTTCACATGATTTGTATGATACTGTACATGGAAATATAAATGATGCTCAGATGCATGAATTTATTTTTAAACCAAAACATGTTTGTGGATGATTGATGAGATTTTATGGCGTGAATTATGTTCAGCGGTCAATTTTTATACCAAAGTGATTGTGTTCAAAGTGTGTGTGTGTGTGTGTGTTAGCTAAGTGTACAAACAGATTAAATGAGACTCGTGCAAGAAAACTTTTTTCTTCTGTCTTTTATAACAAAAAGTGACTTCATGAATTTGAAAGTTCAGACACGTTTCTTCAATCAGTGAATTACTGGAGAATAAAGGTTTCATAAATCTGAAACTGAGTTTTTAACACTCTTCAGGGTCAAAGTCGGAGTCACCAACAAAGGCAGTGAGGAGGAAGACTGGACACAGGTAAACATGATCTAAACATAATGTAAATATCATGAAAACATGATCTAAACACCATGAAAACAATCTAAACATCATATAAATATCATGAAAACACGATCTAAACATCATGTAAATATCATGAAAACATGATCTAAACATGTAAATATCATGAAAACATGATCTAAACATGATGTAAATATCATGAAAACATGATCTAAACACCATGAAAACATGATCTAAACACCATGAAAACATGATCTAAACATTATGTAAATATCATGAAAACATGATCTAAATATCATGAAAACATAATCTAAACATGATGTAAACATGATGTAAATATCATGAAAACATGATCTAAACATCATGTAAATATCATGAAAACATAATCTAAACATGATGTAAATATCATGAATGATCTAAACATGATGTAAATATCATGAAAACATGACGTAAATATCATGAAAACATGATCTAAACATCATGTAAATATCATGAAAACATGACGTAAATATCATGAAAACATCTAAACATCATGTAAATATCATGAAAACATGATCTAAACATCATGTAAATATCATGAAAACTTGATGTAAATATCATGAAAACATAATCTAAACATGATGTAAACATGATGTAAATATCATGAAAACATAATCGAAACATTATGTAAATATCATGAAAACATGATCTAAACATGATGTAAATATCATGAAAACATGATCAAAACATCATGTAAATATCATGAAAACATAATCTAAACATTATGTAAATATCATGAAAACATGATCTAAACATGATGTAAATATCATGAAAACATGATCAAAACATCATGTAAATATCATGAAAACATAATCTAAACATGATGTAAATATCATGAAAACATGATCTAAACACCATGAAAACATGATCTAAACATTATGTAAATATCATGAAAACATGATCAAAACATCATGTAAATATCATGAAAACATAATATAAACATGATGTAAATATCATGAAAACATGATCTAAACATCATGTAAATATCATGAAAACATAATCTAAACATGATGTAAATATCATGAAAACATAATCTAAACATTATGTAAATATCATGAAAACATGATCTAAACATGATGTTAATATCATGAAAACATGATGTAAATATCATGAAAACATGATCTAAACATGATGTAAATATCATGAAAACATGACGTAAATATCATGAAAACATGATCTAAACATGATGTAAATATCATGAAAACATGATGTAAATATCATGAAAACATGATCTAAACATCATGTAAATATCATGAAAACATAATCTAAACATGATGTAAATATCATGAAAACATGATGTAAATATCATGAAAACATGATCTAAACATCATGTAAATATCATGAAAACATGATCTAAACATCATGTAAATATCATGAAAACATGATCTAAACATGACGTAAATATCATGAAAACATGATCTAAACATGATGTAAATATCATGAAAACATAATCTAAACATTATGTAAATATCATGAAAACATGATCTAAACATGATGTTAATATCATGAAAACATGATGTAAATATCATGAAAACATGACGTAAATATCATGAAAACATAATCTAAACATGATGTAAATATCATGAAAACATGATCAAAACATGATGTAAATATCATGAAAACATGATCAAAACATCATGTAAATATCATGAAAACATAATCTAAACATGATGTAAATATCATGAAAACATGATCTAAACATCATGTAAATATCATGAAAACATAATCTAAACATCATGTAAATATCATGAAAACATGATCTAAACATCATGTAAATATCATGAAAACATAATCTAAACATGATGTAAATATCATGAATGATCTAAACATGATGTAAATATCATGAAAACATGACGTAAATATCATGAAAACATGATCTAAACATCATGTAAATATCATGAAAACATGATCTAAACATCATGTAAATATCATGAAAACTAGATGTAAATATCATGAAAACATAATCGAAACATTATGTAAATATCATGAAAACATGATCTAAACATGATGTAAATATCATGAAAACATGACGTAAATATCATGAAAACATGATCTAAACATGATGTAAATATCATGAAAACATGATGTAAATATCATGAAAACATGATCTAAACATCATGTAAATATCATGAAAACATGATGTAAATATCATGAAAACATAATCTAAACATGATGTAAATATCATGAAAACATGATGTAAATATCATGAAAACATGATCTAAACATGATGTAAATATCATGAAAACATGATCTAAACACCATGTAAATATCATGAAAACATGACGTAAATATCATGAAAACATAATCTAAACATGATGTAAATATCATGAAAACATGATCAAAACATGATGTAAATATCATGAAAACATGATCAAAACATGATGTAAATATCATGAAAACATAATCTAAACATGATGTAAATATCATGAAAACATGATCAAAACATGATGTAAATATCATGAAAACATAATCTAAACATCATGTAAATATCATGAAAACATGATCTAAACATCATGTAAATATCATGAATGATCTAAACATCATGTAAATATCATGAAAACATGACGTAAATATCATGAAAACATAATCGAAACATTATGTAAATATCATGAAAACATGATCTAAACATCATGTAAATATCATGAAAACATAATCTAAACATGATGTAAATATCATGAAAACATGATGTAAATATCATGAAAACATAATCTAAACATGATGTAAACATGATGTAAATATCATGAAAACATAATCGAAACATTATGTAAATATCATGAAAACATGATCTAAACATGATGTAAATACCATGAAAACATGATCTAAACATCATGTAAATATCATGAAAACATAATCTAAACATGATGTAAATATCATGAAAACATGATGTAAATATCATGAAAACATGATCTAAACATGATGTAAATATCATGAAAACATGATCTAAACATCATGTAAATATCATGAAAACATGATCTAAACACCATGTAAATATCATGAAAACATGACGTAAATATCATGAAAACATAATCGAAACATTATGTAAATATCATGAAAACATGATCTAAAGATGATGTAAATATCATGAAAACATGATCAAAACATCATGTAAATATCATGAAAACATAATCTAAACATCATGTAAATATCATGAAAACATGATCTAAACACCATGAAAACATGATCTAAACATGATGTAAATATCATGAAAACATGATCAAAACATCATGTAAATATCATGAAAACATAATATAAACATGATGTAAATATCATGAAAACATGATCTAAACATCATGTAAATATCATGAAAACATGATCAAAACATCATGTAAATATCATGAAAACATAATCTAAACATGATGTAAATATCATGAAAACATGATGTAAATATCATGAAAACATGATCAAAACATCATGTAAATATCATGAAAACATAATCTAAACATGATGTAAATATCATGAAAACATGATGTAAATATCATGAAAACATGATCTAAACATGATGTAAATATCATGAAAACATGATCTAAACATCATGTAAATATCATGAAAACATAATCTAAACATGATGTAAATATCATGAAAACATAATCTAAACATTATGTAAATATCATGAAAACATGATCTAAACATGATGTTAATATCATGAAAACATGATGTAAATATCATGAAAACATGATCTAAACATGATGTAAACATGATGTAAATATCATGAAAACATAATCGAAACATTATGTAAATATCATGAAAACATGATCTAAAGATGATGTAAATATCATGAAAACATGATCTAAACATGATGTAAATATCATGAAAACATGATCAAAACATGATGTAAATATCATGAAAACATGATCTAAACACCATGAAAACATGATCTAAACATTATGTAAATATCATGAAAACATGATCAAAACATCATGTAAATATCATGAAAACATGATCTAAAGATGATGTAAAGATCATGAAAACATGATCTAAACATCATGTAAATATCATGAAAACATGATGTAAATATCATGAAAACATGATCTAAACATCATGTAAATATCATGAAAACATGATCTAAACATCATGTAAACATGATGAAAACCTGATGAAAACATGATGTAAATATCATGTAAACATGATTTAAACATAATGAAAACATGATGAAAACATGATGCAAACATGATGAAAATATGATGTAAACGTGATCTAAACATGATGAAAACATGATGTAAATATCATGTAAACATGATCTAAACATGATGAAAACATGATGTAAATATCATGTAAACATGATTTAAACATAATGAAAACATGATGTTAACATGATGAAAACATGATGTAAACATGATGTAACATGATGTAACATGATGAAAACATGATGTAAATATCATGTAAACATGATTTAAACATAATGAAAACATGATGTAAACATGATGAAAACATGATGCAAACATTATGTAAACATGATGAAAACATGATGTAAATATCATGTAAATATCATGTAAACATGATGTAAACATGATGAAAACATGATGTAAATATCATGTAAATATCATGTAAACATGATGTAAACATGATGTAAACATGATGAAAACATGATGTAAATATCATGTAAATATCATGTAAACATGATGAAAACATGATGTAAACATCATGTAAACAAAGCAGGATTCAAACTGAACTGCATGGGCAGGTTTGTTGGACCTTGAGGGGACACACACTTTGAGTTGTGTACCAGGAAACTGCACAGGACAGCTTTGAAGCCGGCTTCAGAAGTCAGCCCGATAATAAATCATTTCAACCTTCACACCGACCTAGTGTCTTGCTCAAGGACACTTCGACACGACGGGGTGGGGGGGGGGGTGTCAAACCCCCAACCCGCTCTGTGCTACTCTACCTCCCTTGCGACAGTGCTAACCACTGTGCCACCATGTGGGCCTGATGAATCGTAGTGAATCATAGTGGATCATAGTGGATCATAGTGGATGCTTCACGACGTCCCGACCGCTGTCATCTCTGGTTAAAGCAACAGACCAACGTCTTTATGGAAAGAGTTCAACATCACCTTCAAACATCCTGTGAAAACAACCTGAGTCTACAAAGAAGTGAAACAAACGTCTTCTAAAGCTGACAATAACTCTGCGTTTTTACAGCCTTGTTGTTTGTACGTTCAGAGACAGAGGACGTGTTGAGACGGACAGTCAGTCCTGAAGTCTTTGTGCTTTTTCACAAAAGTATTGAAATAAAACTGCGAGCAGAGATTTCTGACTTGTCATAGCGAATCCGAACAATACGTTTTTCCAAGAGAAGACAAAGGGGAGACAAAGAGGAGACAAAGAGAAGACAAAGGGGAGACAAAGAGGAGACAAAGAGGAGACAAAGGGGAGACAAAGAGAAGACAAAGAGGAGACAAAGAGAAGACAAAGAGAAGACAAAGGGGAGACAAAGAGGTGACAAAGAGAAGACAAAGAGGAGACAAAGAGGAGACAAAGAGGAGACAAAGAGGAGACAAAGGGGAGACAAAGAGGAGACAAAGAGGAGACAAAGGGGAGACAAAGAGGAGACAAAGGGGAGACAAAGAGAAGACAAAGAGGAGACAAAGAGGAGACAAAGAGAAGACAAAGAGAAGACAAAGGGGAGACAAAGAGAAGACAAAGAGAAGACAAAGGGGAGACAAAGAGGAGACAAAGAGAAGACAAAGGGGAGACAAAGAGAAGACAAAGAGGAGACAAAGAGGAGACAAAGAGGAGACAGAGAGCAACGATCAGGATTTTTCCTTTTTACAGAATAAAGGTTTCATAGATCTGAAACTCCAGAGACTCCATGATAGTCTAGTCCAGGTTTGACAAGTCCAGTTATCCAGACCTGCTCTCATGTGGTCCAGATGGAGACTAAGCAGTGAACGTGCCACAGAAAGCATCTCTGTTGTCAGTATTGATCTGTCTCCTTCTGTATTATGTACTGATCACTTCTGTTTACATCAGTTTGAGTCCTCAGAAAACTTCTCATCATCTCAGCTCAGGAGACTGAAGTTGGCTTCTGATTCACAAGTTTCTCAGCTGGGTCTTTTGTTGCGACGTCACAGAAAACAGTTGAAGAGTTAAAGCAGTTTTAAACAGGTTTAAGCAAACTTCAGTCTGGTCTACACAGCACAAAACTACAACCTCTCAGAAGAAGCCTTCAACTACGGAAGCCCATTTCTACCAAAAGAAGAAATGTCAGGGTTGACAAATTACATTAAAATATAGCAATATAGCATTTCGTTCTTTTGGCTTAGCCAAAATATGTATGCACCATCCAATAAACATGACATTTACAGTCACATTTCGGAGGCAAAGCCTCATAGTTTTGGTATAAAGACTCATATTCAACACTTTGAAAGTCACTTCTCTGACTTGCCGTCTCGTGATTTTGAAACAGAAAGTCAAATAATTCTGTACTTTTCATTCGTCTTTATTTGTCCTGTGTTTTCTTCTCCTGAAATGAGCTTCCATATTCAGCAGACTGAAGCTAACAAGAGCTAACCGGAGTTAGCCAAGTTGACGGACAGACGAGGAGGCGGGACTTTCTTCGTCTAGAAGCTTTATTGATAATTGTTTACATCTCACAATGCATTCCACAAACACGGCTCCCGGCTGGAAGCTTTTTATCGTCACAATTGAAGTATGAAGTTTATCATTCACAATTATACTTGCATAACAAACAAATGCTCGAAGTTTCCCAAAGTCACATCAAGTTGCAACTTTATTAAGATATTGGCTCCACAGACAGTATGGTTATGTGTTTTCTTCTTTAAATCCCATTTCATTTTTTTGTTGCTTTTTAAATATTTTCTTTGATGTGGATGAATGTAAACGTGTTTCTTCCAGAGTTTTTCATTACTAGACAGCTGCAATGACATGGAAATAACGACTTTTATGTAATTAATGTTTTATTTGTCTGGCAAAGGTTTTCTAGATGTTTCTAGCTAGAGTTACTCAGAAGCAATGAAGTTTTTAATGGTAGTACAAGCCCCCACCCCCCTCCCCCCTCGCCGCCTCATCAGGAGTCAAAGACGTCGTTCACAAAGTCGTCACATCGAGGCGAAACCACGCAGCAGGTTACCGAGGAAACGAGCTCGAAGCTTCAGGGACAGTTAAACAGTAAAATCACAAAATACTTCTAACTCCGTAATCAAACAAGAGAAAATACAAATGTGCCGTTTGCTGCTCGTCTTTCTCTCACAGCAGACGAAGAAAAAAACTGATCTCTCCGCTGGGCTGCGGCAGGGAAAGGAAAAACCCCCCCCCCAACCAACCGGCTGAAGGAGCATCTGACCTCCCACAATGCACTGGGTGAGGGGGGGGGGGGTTAATTCAAGATCAAAACGTGTTTCTGTGAGTTTCAGCGTCTCACAGAAACAAACATTTCAAAACTTGATTAAAAATAAAAGATTAGAATCATGGAGCCGCCTCGGTGTCGTGGACCTCAGCTGACCTCAGACCTGCTTCAACTTTCCCAGAAAACACAAAAAAAGGAATTCTGAACTGGAAAAAAAGTGTTTTTATTATTTTGACAAATAAAGTTAGAAGGGCTGCGTCCACGCCAGACCCCTCCTCTCCTCCTCCAGCCTTCCCTCATATCAACCCACCCCACCCCCCACCCCCCACCCCCCAACCATCCTTCCTCTCAGGACTTCCTGAATCCAAACTCCGACTTGTCGTTACTTCACTCTGTTTTGCGTTTCATCCCCGGCACCTTCGCCTGGATCCTGCAGGACGACAGGAAGTTAAAAAGATGAGACTGAGATGAACCAAGAGAGGGAACTGCAGCTGTACTGAGATCAGAGTGAGGAGATGAATACACGATCACGTCAGGTTTATTACATCCTGCTTGTGTCACATTATTACTGTGAAATATTCTATCAGTCATGTTGTTGTCTTGATGTGGACAGACTCGCTGATGAAACCGCCAACTTACTTTCCAACGACGTCTTTCACCTGGTTGTTGACCAGAGCCACGTAGTGGTCGATCTGAGCCTGAAAACACACACACAGGATCATTAAAGATCTACCTCAGTGGATTCTGGCTCTGCCATGTGTTTTTAAATAAAGGGGGGGGGGGGGGTCACGTGTCAGTGTGGCCGACAACATTTAAACAACACATGCGAGTAAACGATGAGACTGTTGTTAGTGATGTTGAATTAAAAGTTAAGACGTACATTAACTCCTCTGTGTTCCTCACTAGTTTGACTGTCACCATGTATCGGAGTACACAAAGCATAATAATGAAACGTCATTCTTTCTACCAGTGCCTTCCAAGTTTAATGTGCGTTTTATTATTGACTTTGTAAGGCGTGTTTGGATAACTGGAAAATAAAGTCTCATTAAACTCCCGATTTCATTTCCTTTCACAGTTGAATTATTGGTTTCTCACCTGGTGTTTCTCATAGATGATCGGGCAGCTGAACACTCCGACCAGACCTGAAGAAGACAAGAGGAAAATGGTCTTGTTAGTTTCTTTAGCCATATTGTTCCATCAGACAATGTGCTGGTTTCACCACCAGATGGCGCCAATGACAGACATGTTAACATCCTGCGCACAGCAGCAGCGGAGCACCACACACCACTTAAAGCCTCTAAGGATGATGGTAAACGACAGCTTCATGTTCACACGCTTCCTCACCCAGAATAAGAAGAGTGAGCCCGTTGAACAAGGCACCGACGTAGGTCAGGATCCACATCAGCACAGCAAACTGCAGAGAGGACACAGAACTTCAGATTAAAGTACAAACACTTCATAGAGAAATGATCTGCAGATGAACTGATAATGAAAAGACTCATTAGTTACTACCTCTTCAATAAGCATCAGTGCAGTGAAATGGTACGCAGTAACAACAACCCTTTCAATGAACATCTGTGGATCAATACCATTTAGAAAGGTTCCCCTCAGAATCAATGAAGTTTCAGCTCTTCTCTTTATTCACTCTCATCAACCTTTAAATAAACAGACAGTCAAATGTAAAAATGGATCAGACCGAATCGATTGGCCTCTGGAGAACACAAGCGCCTCAGGGGCCACGTTGTTTGCCCCGACTCGTTCCTCCAACCAATGAAATGATTGGTGGTTCTATGCAAAGAGGATTTATTACAACTTATTTCATAGACTTGGTCATAATTTCTATCAGTAATAATAACACTGACCAACAAATGATTTAGGGCTGCAAATAATGATTTCAACTCATCTTTTAGTTTTAAAAGGTCAAAGAATTGAGACAAAACACCTGAATCCAGCTCAATATTCAGATGTTGTTCCGATGTAAAACGCTTCAGCTGCTGTTTCTGAGGGTTTAGCTGATCTTTGTTCACCATGAAGCTGATTTAATATGAATCTCAGTGCTGTAATATAATGTGACAGTTTTCTGCTCGTGTTACTGATGAACATGAAAACAAGCCAGCAGTCAGATTCAATATGTGTGACATTTTAATGACCTGCTGGTGTGGTTGTAAACATCAGACACACACGCTTGTAATCTGGCGAGAGAATGTTAAACATTCCTGAGGCTCAAACTTCTCCTGGTGGGATTAAAAGAATCAGACTTTCTTTTACCCTCTTAGGGAATTTCTTCTGCACAGACTCTGTGGTGGTGTCCTCTCTGATGAACAGATCTGTATTTGGACTGCAGGCTCGGGGGGGGGCAGGGAGGTGACGACAGGCCTCAGACAGCTGCAGAGCTCTCAGTGTAACTACAGACACATTAACCCACTGTAGCTGCTGCTGGTTAACGTGTACATGAAGTACAGACGGTAAACCCCAACATTAAGGGTCTACATAAAGCTTGGGACAGACCTGAAGACGAGCCGAGACCTACAGAGGCCGGACAGCCACACATTGACTGAGCCTAACACACAAGGCAACACGCTAACCGCAGATCCAGTGAGAACCGTCTCGTGTTCTTACCAAAACATGGACGCCAACCAACGTTTGTGCTGAAAGACCAAAAAAGAGGAAAACAGCTGAGAGTTCGGTGAGATCCTGTTTATTTAGTGGACCGCCAAACGACTGGCAGAGACTGAAGACTTCAGATTAGAGTCTTTACACATTTTATCTGCCGACTGACCCAGACTTGTTAATGCATTTCTGCTTAAAGTTGAAGTTGACATAATTTAGCTTATTATTGTTATTATTGTTCAGGTTTCTGCAGCCATGAAAGAGTTCAGCCTGTATTTGTATCTTTACTCTGGTTTTCTTCTGTATTAATGATCATTTCTGGGTCCACTTCTCACCTTGATGGAGTCGACCAGGTCCTCGACCAGGAACACGCGCCTTAATTCACTGATGGTCTTGTTGAGTTTGGCCAGAAACATGTCGCTGTACTTGTGGACCACGTCCTCAGACAGCGCCACCTCCTGGTCCAGGTACTGCCTGAGAGGGACAGCAGAGGAGCGGGTTAAATACAGAGCAGAGGTGATGATGATGATGATGATGGTGGTGATGAAGTGTGTGGAAAATGTCTGAGTCGGTTCCCAATACTCAATTAAATGAATTTAAAGCTCGTGAAGGATTCATTTTAAGGCTCAGAGTCACCTTCAGATCTTAGTTTGAGGAAGAATCACTGACACTTCCTCCTCCTCTTGTGCATCATTCTCCTCTCTGAGGTTTAAAAACTTTAAAATCAGTAGAAACCAGCTTGTAATGTGATTGAGCTCATGTTAATCTGAGCTAATTGGCGTCTAATGTGCTGTGAGGTCAGTGTGCAGACCAGCAGGTGAAAACAGTAAGAAGGTTTAGTCAAACAGCCAGGAAGGAGGATGAAGGAGCAAACAAACCAACAACAAGAGGAGGAAGCAGCGGGCTCACTATCCCTGTGTGTATATAGTGTATATATTCACTGCTTGTAGTGTTGGTAAAAAAGGAAATAAAAAGGCCTAAAAGTTATCACAATACAAACTCTCAGACAAAGTATAAATATCTAATGTGGGCCGACACACATCATCATCATCATCATCACATCAGCAGCAGCTCAGACGCCTGCAGCACTGACAGATAATTAGGATTAACCAGGTCACTGGTTTCTGTCATGTGATCAGAGTTAAATTCCCAATGAAACCAGACTACAGAAGACTGCTTTCAGTTTACATCCTACACTTCTGTCCTTTTACTGGGTTTTTCTACTTCTTCAATTAGTTAAGTGTCTGAGTATCTTCAAAAGAACTCGATTAAAACATATTATTGTTGCTTTAAAGCCGGCATATTAAAACTTACGAGCCCTTTATCAGACAAATGCCTCAAACGTAAAGCGACAGACTTCTGTGGCATTAAGGTGGATTTTCTGTATATTCACTCACTTGAATGGGTGTCCCTCATCGGACTTCTGGATGGCCTGCAGGATGCCTTTGTATATCCTGAAGCAGATGGTGACTGAGAGCAGAGCCAGGCCGATGTAGGAGCAGACGCTCACGATGCTGCACACCATCAGGGAGAGGAGGAGCAGCAGGGCGGCGCCGAACACCACGCCCGTGGTCTTCACATCACGCCAGTAGAGGAGATCCACCACTGCAGGAGGAAGAGGAGGAGGAAGAATGATGGTTAGTGTTAATCAACCTGAGAAGCTGAGCTTGTGCAGGTTTATTGACTTGAACAGCAACAGAAGGGAGTCAGAGCGCCGCGTTTTCAAAAAGGTGCATTATTATTATAACTTTAATTAAATTATTCACTTACTCCTAGTGTGTGATTACACCAGAGGTCTCAAAGACTTATTATGGAAACATAATGAGACACGAGCGAGACGCACCGATGGGGAGTATCAGTTCGCTTTGGGTCCAGACAAAATGTAAGACGCAGAGAACGAATCAGCTTGAGTTTTCGTGTCCTCAGGGAAACCAACGCGTTTCACTGTGACAGTCAGCTGACAGTCACATGGCTGCTGCATGTGGTTGTCAGGAGGTGGAGCATCTTTAAGTTTACCGCCTCCATCAGCGCAGCCTGTGCTGCGGCTCTGCTGGGGGTCAGAGGTCACACTGTCAGAGTCATCAGGAGGAAACTCACTGCAGCTTCTGACTCAAACTTCATCTCTGTGCCTTCTGGACTTTCTTCCACTTTTCACCCGATGCCACAATAACGACTTCCTGGTGATGTAACACCAGCTCCCACAGCCATATTGGAGGTCATCAGCTTTGACTTGCATGAGCAGTATTTTATAACGCGTCCAAAAGTGCCCCAAAGACCACACATGTGAAACACCACAGCCCCCCGCTGAGACTTTCACTTGCTCCCCCACACTGCTTCCTGTCCTTTTTCCAGGTTTTGATTAACAAAATGGCTGCAAATAAACAGGGCTGAGCGCAACAATAACCACTGTCTCATGGGATCCAAAACTTTTTGATCTAAAATTTGATTGATAAAATGACAACTGCTCCATCGGCACGGTCAATATTATCTGTTGGGCTTTATTTTAAGTCAGATTTATCAACTTAAATTGTGAACTTATTTACAAAAAGAACCAGCAGCAGCAGTTTCAGCAGTGTTGATGAGTGAAAGAGTTAAAGCTGCAGGTTCTTGGGTCTTTCTGACATATGGGTTGCTGCAGGGAGCTCCTTTGCTCTCTGAGAACCCAGATAGATGGGGGGTGGTGTTGGAGATGGCGGGTGGGGGTCGGACTCTCCTGGGAGACAGCTGAGCTCACGACCTGGGTCCTGCACCGAGCATGCTTATATTTCACCAGGGAATTCCAGGCAGGTCAGTGGACAATATTAGAAGTGAAGGAGTCCTGGTTTCCTAAAGGCTCTGACGTGGCTCTCAGCTGACATGCTGAACTTTCCATCGACGAGAGAACATCATGTCAAACTGCACGCTGGAATCTGACAGTTTAATATTTCTGCCTCGCTTAACTGCAAATACACAGCTAAAGAACAACTTTTACATTCAGCAAGCTCATGACCCACCTCACCAAGCCTTAAAGAATAAAAAGGTCTGCTGAGCAAAGCAGCATTAAAATGCAAACTGAGGCTGCAGGGTGAGCAGAGCTCTGCGCAGAGAGACAATGGCAGGTGCTGTGAGCACGAGCGGCCATGTTGCTCAGCATCGCAGACAGACGGACCGGCCCCAATGTGTTTGGCAGCTGACCAAAGTATTCCTGAAAATGGTTTAACAGCCAATTAATGAGCTTATGAGGCTGAAAACGTCAAATCAGATTTCCTACAACAAGTTGTTGCCAAGTGGACAAATCCAGCTGACCGCAGGACTTCAATACAAACACGCTCGTTATGCAGACATGGCAAGCTTGTTAAAGAAAGATTAAGTGCTGAACAGACAAGTCGATCCACAAAATGGATAATAATCTTTTGTGTATCAGTCCAAAACGCAGATACTAAAGATGCACTGCTGCCATGAAGGGCTTCAGAATATTTGGACGATTTGATGATTTCAAAAAATATAAAATCATCAATAATGAAAACAATCCTTCGTTGCAGCCCCAGAGAGTTGAAGTAAATGAGGCTGTTCAATCCTCAAATGTTTGACAAACTTCTCACATGTTCTTAGTCACAGATGACAGTAAACCGATGACACCTGAAGTCGTCACCTTATTGTTTTTCATCAGGACATTTCATACAGAAACATAAACTCGCTAATTACACACTTCATTAACGATCAGTGATCAAGACTGATTGATTTTGAGTTAAGTAACCAGCACTAAAGCCAACAACTATGTGTTTAACATCAGTTACTTTACATATTGATGATGTATTCCCATCTGCGACTGGACAGCATGTTTAATCAGCACCTCTGTTGCTTGGTAACCATTCTGCACAGTTAATGTGAAGCTATTTAACTACAGTCGATTCTTAACAATTGTCCTTTAGAAAACAGATTTCAGTGCTGCTGTTGTTACATAATGACACTGACTACAGAGACGGAGCTTTCCACTGATTCCAGAGCAGATCAGAGGGGTTTCCAGTAAAAACATCGTCTCTTGGCTGGTTTAAAACCAGTAAAACACTGCGTCAGCTGGTCACTGAGGGTTACTCACTCTCTCACACACACACACCATTCAATAGAAACAGCGGGTTCATATTCGGGAAGCTTCTTGCTTATTGAGTGTAAATGTGGGCGTTGACAGCGAGCTAGTCCGTCTGCTGGCGAGTTAGCTGACAGCTAGCTGCCCCCTCGGTATCTTACCGCTCAGCATGCTAACTCCATGTTAGCTCTGTTAGCCACGCAGCAGCGGTCAGACGTTAACCGCAGCAGCTGTGGCCGGTTGTTTCAACAGAGAGCCATTGTCTGGATGTAAAGACACGGACCGAGCAGCCAACATGGGAGGAGGAGGAGGAGGAGGAGGTGGGGGGGAAGAGGAGGGCCCGCGGTGAAAATGTGGCTACCTGGCTACATATGGTAGCAGGCGTGCTAGCATCACCGGAGCCTGGCTAAAAATAGACACCGCATCACAGCTAGCTAAACCCCGGCCGTTGATCTCGTTTCACTATTCGCTATGTTTAATCACCAGCCCGATCCCCCTCTCATCAACACGGTCAGTATTTTAATATACTACCCGGGATGCCGTCAGACAGCCCCCACCGGCAGCCCAGTCCTCACCGCGGAGACAAAACGTCAAACCGTCCGACATGACCTCCGCAGGCGGCCCGATCCGCCTCCTACGGTCCCCGGGCTGAAGCCAGCCACAGTCCCGGTGCTCATGCAAATACGTAACCAGCCACTAACGCGACATAACCGAACGCAAATGCGTTATGTAAACGAGGAGCGAGAGATGGTCGGTAAACAAAAGATTATGACCAGACTAACCCCGTTTGGCGTCCATCTTGAACCTCCGCTAAGCAGGCAGCAGCACGGCGGATCCGCCTGGCTGAGAGGTGAGAGCGAGGGGGAGAGACGGAGAGACGGAGAGGGAGAGAGAGGGACATGCGCAGCTCGGCCTCTCACTTCGGATGGACGGACGACTGATGACTACACATTTAGTCTCTTTCAATTATTTAAAATATAACGCAGCACCGTTTAGCTCCACGACGCATGTACTGAATGGTGGAAATGAAAGAGGAGCACGATACTAATATCTCTTAATAACATTTAATACAACACTGATGTCAGAAAGCAGCAGCATCTCTTACTTCCCGACATTTCTGAACTGATCTGTAACTGACATCATAACTTTCCTGAAAAGAACTTTGTAATTTGGTCATTTAAACTATTTTGGCACACAGTTAGTTGCTGGTGTAGCTTGAACTCTTTCAGTAAATGCACAGCAGCTCACCTGAATATGCACAATGTGTCTACAGACAAGTATTCAATTCTACATTAACTTTACATCATTTTCCAGTTAAGTTCATGGGAAACACAGACCTGTAAGATAAAGTGGTACAATAACGTCCACAGATACTTTTACATTTGATTTCTGAGAAAGAACAAATTACTGCCAAACGTGAGGTTCTATTTCTTGTGTCTGCTCAGCAGTACTGTCAATCAAACTGCGAGTGATTTTAAAAAAATAAATCAGAGTTGTAATTGTGAGAATTTTAAAGTAAAATCTAAATGAAATGTCTTGTTCACCACGGCCTTATGTTAATATACACTAGGAACAGACTTTGGTACAAACATGACAGATTCCTCAGTGACACTGCATCGTGTTCAAAGTTCAAACAGACAGAGGCGTGTACATATGTGAAAGGCCATCTGTTATCATGAAGAAATGGGTTTTCTAAAAAGGATTATGACAGCAGGAGGAGGAGGAGGAGGAGGAGGTGGAGGAGTGTTGCATAACCTGGCTGTAAAAGGACAACTGGCTCCAGAAATGCCAAGCAGAAGAGATAAGTTAGGAATTTAAACCCAACCCACTAGAACGGATGAAAGAGAGACTACATCAGAGATCTGGTTAAAAATCCATGTATGGAACTACGAGCTGTCCAGGAACACCAGGTGCATGCTGGGAGAGCCACAGGCTCCAAAACAAAGTGAACACAAACCCACTAAGATTTAATAATCAGGCCTGATTAGAGGTTTTTCCATACATTAATGATATGTGATGTGTGCTGTAGGAGAGCAGCTGGTTTTTCATGTTCTTATAAATGCAACACAGTTTTTACTCAGAACAGACAGTTTGTCTTTAACATCACGCAGACGTGACGGAGGACTGAAGGCTAAAAGCTCTGGAGTCAATACTCCAAATCATTCAATACCAAAATGATATTGTAGATAACCAATTAACATTATACTGCACGCAACACGTATTTTTGTGCTAAAATCATGAGTCTAAAACTCAAACTGCCGCAGGCTGCAGGACCTGAGGCAAGCAGACGTTCAAAAACCAGAGAAACTGGAACAGTCTCAGCTGCAGGTTAACGGCTCAAATATCTGCCTGGGACAGAAAATCATCTGCACGGGATAAATTATTCAAACGGAGCAGAAAAAGAAGTTGTTCCCATGGACGATGCAGACACATCGGAGCCAACCAGTGACACATGAGTGACAGAGAAATCATTTAGAAAAACACTCCTCAGCACCGACTACCATCAAGGAGCCCTTGAGCATTTCTGAGGCTGATAATGAGATCTACATCTGGGAGTTTTAAACATCTGACAATAGACCAATATTTGCTTTTATAAAACATCAACAACTATCTTAAAGAATTGTGACTAAGAAACACACTAAGCTTTTTAGGACAAACTATGTAATATCAGTTGCAAGCCACCAAAGTCATTTGTGAGGCTTTATTCATGGTGCAGATTATTGTAGTGCATCTTAAATAAGCGTGCTTTGACTACTGAACAGAGTCCAGTTGGTCTTTTTTCCCCGTGATGAACACCTCAATGAGCTCAGCCCGGGGAGGAAGTGGAGGAAGGTGAGTCAGTGCGTTGGTGAAAAACGTGCGAGAGGTCAAAAAGATGAGGATGTTCCTCATTCCTAACGACAGATTACACACTGCTCAGCCTGGTGGCAACATAAAGCTTTGTTATTTCACTACTGTCGCAACCACAGTCTCTAACACACACCCCCCAAATACTGCTTAGTCATTGAGCAACTCGGCCTCATGGTGTCACACAAACCCTCCTGACAGCAGCGAACACTTCACAGTCCACACGCTTTAAAAAACACCTAATAACAGGCCGAGCTCACCACACGTTTAATTCTTAAACTGATTGAAAATGTCTGAGGTGTAGCTGTGCTCCACTACAGAGGGCCGATCAAAGATCTGTTCATCAATAAGTCGACCCACGGGAAGCCATGACAAACATTAGCTGATATTAGCTTCTTATTTGCCAGACTTATCGACAATACATCAATCAGAAATCAAACTCTTCAGATATCAATCGATCAGTCGATTCATTGGTCAATGGAGAAAATATCAGTTTGATATTGGATTATTGATTTGTTTCGTAATGTAAGCTTCACATCGTTGGGTTTTCGCTCTGATGGCTGTGATGACACCTCTTTGGGGTTCTGTGACTTGTCATCAACATTTGTTCATTAATCTTCATTATTAAACTGCAGATGATTTTGATTCTTTGGTTTGTAAAACGTCAAAAATGGTCAGAAATGCGCTTCACGAGTTCCCACAGCCCAAAGTGTTAAGATGAGATAGTTTGTTTTGTTCGACACGCACCCAAAAATATTCAGTTTTCTGTCATTTATGACAAGGAAAAGGAAAATCCTCACATTAGAGAAACAGTTGTAAAATGACTTCAAGGATGAACCCATTCCCAAAATAGCAGTCAGTGAGTTTTGTGTTGGTCGACAGGTCTAAGATGAAGGGACTGTAGGATTATTGCCATTATCAGTCTAATGACACATTAACTGCCGTCAGTGGCAGCAACACGATATGATCCGAGCTCCTGAAACCTGAATCATTCGGTGAAAAACACCGTTCATGTTAGTTTGTCTCACACGCAGCAAACATGCGGCCAAACTACTGAAGGCTCTGGCCTGACTCTCCTCCAGCTCATTAGCATATCCCCGGCACACCAGCCAATCCTTAAACTGCCAGATAACGTCAGTCTGCTCACAAAGCACCCCCCCCCCCTCTCTCTACAGTCTACCTTTGGTCACAGCGGCTGACTGGCCGACTGTCCAAAGGTCCTCTATGTAGCTGCTGCAGTCGCCCAAGGACGAGACCAGCACACAGCACGCAAAGACCTGCAGTCAAGTATCTCTGCGGAGTCACAATCAGGTGCAACTCACACCGTCAACAAAAACTAGTCTCACAGATGAATGAAGCGGGATGAAAAACATTTAGCAACCTGATGAAAAGGTTTAACTCTAGGTTTAAACTTCCCCTTACAAAGCTACACGATCATCATCATCATCATCATCAGGGTTTGTGTGGCCGCCCCATGAAATCAAACATATTCTACAGTCAGCATTCAGCCTTTTGTCTCAAAGTTTCCAAAGCTCAGCTTGTGAACGCTGCGTTGGGAGTCGATGGACCCAGCAGCGGGACGAGGTTCAGCTAAACGTGCACCGACTCTGTATTACAGATGGACTCACAGCTGGTAAGAGTTTGTCTCCGTTTGAGCATCAATGTCAAATATCTATCTCCTGCAGTCAGCAAGACAGAAGAGCCAAAGCAATAAAAAGAACACAAGCTATGTGGGACGGCGCGTTTCCCCACAGCATCTGGCAGCCGTGAACACCTTCCATACTCTGAGGCTGGCAGGGACCACAGCAGAGAAACTGTCCAACAAGCCAAAGACAAAGACAGAAAGGTGGAGGTGTACCCTGTTCTCTCCAGTGCTTTGCGGCCGGCTCGCACTCCTTTGTGTCCACAGAGTTGTTCTCCATGCCGTCCGATCAGCAAACACACATTCCACACAGAGAGGGACCGAGCAGAGGCAGTAAATGTAAATGTGTGTGTGTGTTCGGCTGCAGGAGGTGGAGGAGGAGGAGGAGGAAGAGGAGGGAGGGGAGAACCCGAGCACGGCTTCCTCTGGGGGAGACGACTGCAGCGAGCGAATGAACTCCCTCCTGCAGGCGTGCTGTCAGCTGACTGTCTGCTGCCAGCGCTCTGACGCAGCAACTATAAACGTCTCCTCCCCCCCCCCCCCCCCCCCCCTCTGCTCAGCCCTTTTGGCACGCTCTCCCTTCCCCCCTCCTCCTCCTCCTCCTCCTCACCACTGCCCAATGTGATCTTCCCTTTCTCCTTCTTTTACTTCCTCCTCCTTTTCCTTCATGTTTTAACCTGCTTTCCCTTCGTCATCGCTCCTCTTCACATGAGGGCTGAGTGTCAAACCTCAGAGTATTATGGTGAACTACTGACAGGTGACATTAAATATCTGCTCGGATTCCTGATCTCGTTTAGGGCCGCGACCAATGATTGTCATCATTAGGGATTAATCAGTTATTTTCACGATAGATTTGTCTAAAATGTCAGAAAACTGTGAAGATTGCTTCATCATCATCATCTCCCAGAGCCAAAAGGTGACGTGTGTTTTGTCCAACCAACGGTCTGAAACCCAGAGACTGTTTACAGTTACAGAAAAGCAGAAAATCTTTAGGTCCTAATCTTAATTTAAAAATTCAAATATGAAACATTTCACATTTGAGAACTTTGTTGTGTTGAATGAAACTCATAAATCATTCTGTGACAGTACTGAAACTTGTACAGCAGCACGAACACAGTAAAGTGCTGAAGAGGCTCAGACCTTCCACTCACCTTCACTGCTGCCAACAACCAGTTTAGGAATAAGAAAATAATGGCTGGTTTCCTGCCAGGACTGCCGGGCATTTACATGGTAGATTCCCAACCAGGAGAACAAAGAAATCCAAAATACAAAGAGGCTGCTGCGTGTTTACAGGCTGAAATAATCACAGTTATCTGGTGTAAATCAATCAGATACCACAGGCACAGATACAGGCGCTGAGTGGTAATTACTGACCTCTCCCACTAGAGGGCCCCTGCCTCTTTTTATAAATCCCTCTTCCTCCCCTCTTCCTCCCCTCTTCTCCTCCTCCAGCCAGAAAATGAATTTAACTATGACAGAAAACACTGAGACATCTGTGTAAGTAAAGACTGACAGAGAGGCTTCAGTCGACGTCTTATATATGGATGGATTACCTGCATGTACTGGTTTCATATGATGTCATTTACTACAGGTAGAAGTCAGGTCTACATACAACAAGGAGAATACAGTAAAATAAAATCAATATAAAGTTAAGAGTATAATAAATGTACTGATTCATTTTCAGATTTATCTGTCAACGACTCGTTTCCATTGACGACCGTCTGGCTCTCTTATCATTCGCTGCCCTGCTGGAAACAAACCTGCAACCTACAGTTCACATCAAATGCTGATTTGAGTGGTGAAAGAGACGGTTACATAAAAAGAGAAGTACAAAGTTTGTCTCTCTGAGAATAAAGCAGCACAAAGTGATCCGAGCCTCTGAATGACTTTGCTCTCCTGCTGATGTGATGACACACCAGATCGTCCAACTATCCCACATTCGGTTTCAGTCAGATGATGAATTACATTACGTTCTTCCCTTCCACAATGAATGTAAAGCAGTTTCTAACTTCTGCGTGACTCGTCCCAAAAATAACAAACTGCATGTTCGTTAAATGATCTGAATTTGCCAGTTTTCTTAAAATCCTGCCAGGCTGCATCAGTGCAAATGAGAGCCTGAATGAAAATGATTTGGCAGCTTCTCATCTTATTTCCACTGGATGTAAAACAGAGTCAGCTGACCTGGAGAATGTTTTTATAACCCAGGACGTGACATTGGCGTGGTTGGTGATTTAACCCACTGAGCCCCACAGACAGAGCAGCATGCAGACAAATCACTGGAAATCTATTCATCAGCTAAAGATTTGTCCCATTGTTGGAGTCAGTGGTGAGTCTGCAGTAGTAATTACAAAGACTCCATCTACTACTTGAAACACTGATTATGTTTTATTATTATTATAATGAAGCCAATTATTGGACGTCATTCTGAGGTCATTTTGGCTTTGGTTCAACTCCTGAATCCAGAGTTGTCTGATAAATGTGCATCAAACATTCGGCGCTCACTGGCTTATTTTCAATGACTGTAATCTGCACTTAACATGTAAACTCATTAAAACCATATCAACAGTAAAAAAATACATAAATTACCAGTTCATATATCTGCAGCTGCTTAGGGCCACTACACAACCAAAGCCTCTTTCATTGCCAACCATTTGTCATTTAATTAAGACAATTAATCAATTAGTCTGTAGACTTAACTGTTTTGATAATCACTTTATTGTTTTCTATCAAGCAAGGTTGCAGCTATTTTCTGTTTTAACTCATCGTATACTGAACATCTCGTAGTTGTGGCTCTGGAAAACTGTGATGGGACGTTTCATAGACCGGACAACTAAATCTGGGATCTACTCAGATCGGAGAAACGATCCGTCACAGTACAGCAACAAATGAACCGAGCTGCTCCCATCAGTGAGGGAGATTTACGTTCAGACGGCAGCTCTGCACCTCAAGTTGCATAATGTAGAACATTTGCTGAGTGGTTTCTGGGTCGGAGAACCCTTTGTGGGCCTGCCAATGTCGCAATGCAGGGAGGAGGAGGCTTTAATTAACAGGAGATCCCTCCAACACACTCACGCAGTCAAAGAGCAAAGTCCTACTGCTCTAGTTACACAGTGGCTGTATGCAACAGCGAGTGTGTGCATTAACTGATCAATATCCGTTTAAATAAAACTGAGTCATCCATTAAAATGAAAACTAAGCGGTGTTGTCTTCAGAGAGACAGCGGAGCCTCAGGGACGATTCATCACTTTCTAAAAGCCCTGAAGGAGGCAGCTCTGTATCTGGGTGATAAAACATCTCTGAAATATCATTACATGAGTTTTACTCTCACACAACGACCTCAGGGTACAATACAGACGAACTACAAACTCTGCAGACCACACGCTTCTCGTTTCCCAAAAATTTAAGATCTTAACGTTCCCTGGACATTAGAGGAGGAAGCATCATTAAGCTTTATCAAGTGGACTCTTTCTATCAATTAGCCTACATGAATTATCCATTATTACATTTCATGTCGCAATACAGGAAATACCCCTCCCTCCCTCCAAAGCCTCAAATGAAATCAACTGCACACTAATCCTCTTGTTTTGTCTGACCAACGGTCCAGTTCATTATGATAGAAAAGCAGCAAATCCTCACTGAAAACCACTGGAAGAGCTTTCACTTGATTAAACAACTGAAACAACTAAGCATTTATCTAAACTGTTGTCAATTTACTGTCGATCGATCAGTGTTTCAGCTCTAATCTTCCTCCCGGTCAATGTTTTTGACCTGGTTTGTAAATGTTGTGTACTCATTTCCTTACATGGTAAGAGCATCAGTTCTGATTCCTGCATCGTAATAATTTAACTCAAGATGTCATGTGTCAAGTGCATAGCGTGCACTTACTTCCAGAAACCTGATTCTTACTTAAAATTCACAGGAACTTTGCATTTTGGCCAAAGAACCTGTCTAGGTAAATATTTAGAGCGGTTGGTGGATGGAAAGTTCAACACCCTCTAACATTATTACAGCTTGAGTTTGTCACTACACGATATTCAGTATTTAGCCTCAGGTGCATAAAACATGATGCAATCGTGTATCGGAGGGTGTCGGAGAGATTGAGAATCACATGATGAATCGGAGTGGCAGCGTATTCAGTCAGCAGCAGGGTGTGGTTGGTAGCTCTGTGGATGTAGTTGTGAGTGGGTGTTGGGTTTCAGAGTGGCATCTCGAGTTATTTCCAGAGAAGGGAGAAGCTAAAACCACGTGGAAAGCTAATTCAATTTGACAGCAAATATGCTCAGTGGGCAAACGGCTGTACGAGTGTTTGTAGGTGGTTAATCAACATCTGTCTGTTTGCCATGTTTCTCTTTTTCTTTTTAAAGTGCATATAAAAACAAAATAATGAAAATAAAAGGGTTTCAAAATGAAGGGAAAGATCACATTTTACTTACCACATCTTAAAATGAAAATGATCAGGTACATAGAAATGATGTTATTCTAATGAGACAGAAATGCACAAAATGCAGCAGAAGGTCGAACCACAATGGAACACACAAGCACACAAATTAAACCAGACTTTAAAATGCAGAACAGGACGGTGCAAGAAAGGAAAGGTGACACTACGGAGAAAGAGATGGGATCTAAAGTAAAGACTGGCTGCTGGTCGGGAGAAAATAACTGGAGGAGAACAAAAGAGTGACGATGAAAGATGCCGATGGACATGGAGGTGCCAGTGAAAACTGAGGAGGATGTGGGGGGGGGGGTGGTTTCCATGCTGAAACTGGTTTATTTTACCTGCTCTTATGTTCACGTTTGGCATCTTAAACAGTTTGCCGCCCTCCACGCTCTTCTTAGAGACCGCCTCCTCTGGTTTTTGGACAGGGGAGTGGGTGAGTGGAGCTTGCGGTGGGGGCTGCTGAATGTCGAGCTTCTCCAGCTCGGCCTTGCTCTTCTGGGGGGAGGCCTGGGTTAGGAGGAGGTAGGAGCTCTGACTTGGAGCCTCTTCTTCAACCTCAGGGGGCGTGGCTACCTTTGTCAGAGGGGGAGCAGAAACTGGAGCCAGATCTTTCTGCACATAGCTTAGATCATCATCCATGGGGATCTCTGGGGGCTTGGAGGAGGCAAACTTGGATGTGTCCAGAGCCTCAAGAAACTCATCGATGACGCCCCTGGGTGGTCGCTCAATGAACTCGAACTCCTCAGAGGAGACTTCATGCTCAGACACCTCCTCAGCCACCTCTGGCTCCTCCAACTCCATCGCCAGGTCTTTCTTCTCGGTTTCCACCTGGAAGCTGGCGGGGTTCTTGGCCATGGCTTCCAGGACTGGAGACAGGGAGTCTGCTGTCGGTGACTCCGAATCTGAATCATCAGCGGGGGTCTTTTTGCTCTGGAAGTCAAGCGGCTCAAACCTTTCGGTCATTTTGGGAGAATCATGGCTTGAAAACCAATCTTTCTGCTCGATCTTAACAGGTTCTTCTTCTTTGACCTTAGTGGGGGTGGTTTCCTCTGCCTCTTTGACGAGATCGAATGCTCCAAAGTTTTTGTCGTCATCAACTTTTGCTTTGTCGGCCGCTCTCACTTCCATCTCCTCAGTCATCTCCTTTAGCAGGGACACTTTAGCATCAAAGGCAAATGGGTTGTTTGCCGACAGATTAATGGGAGGGTTGGGTGACTCCATCATCCTCCGTTCAAGGATGGGACTCTGCTCCTCTGGGCTTCCCTCTGAGGAGCCGGAGTCGATTTTGTCAGGGTTGAGCGGAGAAGACTTCAGGATGTCTGGAAGCGATGGCGGCAGAGCAGAATCCTCCTCCTCCTCCTCTTCATCATCGTCTTTCAGACCAGATGAGAACTGGTTCACTGATTGCATGAGCGAATCAGCAGATGTTGTCCCCTCATCTAAGAAAGATGGTGGGGTATCCTGGGATTCTCCAGTCTGGCCATACTGGACTAGATCCGGAGTGGGACTCTCTGACATTTTTGAGGCCCTGCTGTCAGATTTGGAGTCTCCAAAATGGGAGTAGCCACTGTCCGCCAGTGGGGAATAGCCCTCAAATGGGTTATTATTCTTCTTCACCTCATACATCAGGTCATCATCTTCATCAGACTGGTTGCCGTGCAGGTCTGGCTCATACCTGGAAGAGCTAATGGGAGCTGTGTCCTTGGAGAAGGTATCCATGGGGACCTTGGAGTTGTCTTGAGATGCTAGGAATGGTGAATCCCAGTGCTCTGTTGGGTTAGAGGAGGCAACGTGAGACTCAGGGACCATCATCTGGGGGTTCACGGGGGAGGGGCCAGTGGAGGACCTGTCTGAGCTAATTAGCTTCTCCTCAGGTGAAAAGGAAACTCCGCTGTCTTCACACGGATTATGAGGCCCTGGGTCTTTCCCTAAACTCAGGTAAGGACCAGCTAACGGATCGAGAAGGTCTTCCTTATTCTTACTACGGCCCGGTCCAGAGTCACCCTCTTCACCCACCCAAGGCATGTCCTTGGAATGAGTAGTGGGGGGTTCAGTGGAGAAGGAGCCAAAGGGTGCAGCAGATCCCAACGTAGGGGGCTGGTTGGGACTCTCGGTCAGAGAGAGCTCCTCCAGAGAGTCAGGGGAGTGAAGAGGGGAGAGAGGAGAGATGGGAGCAGGGGAATCACCCTTCTGCCCAAGTGCTTGAGTAGAGAGGGAGGAGGGAGAATGCAATACAGCACATATCAAAGACATACTCCATTCCTTACAGTGCCCACCACACCTGGGGGGGGGCTTACTAAAAACAGGGAGGTTCAGAGATTAACACCAGACAAGTGCTGCTAAAAGGTTGGCTGTGGCTGGTAGACAGTTCAAAACTCTAACTTAACACAAACTAATACTGAGGCTAACAATTGCGCTGCCAACTAGTGGTGACCGCTAGCTAAATCATGTGTGTTCGGCCAATCATGAGTGGGTGAAGAAACCTACTACAGCTAATCTGGGCCCTGTTCTTCAAATATGGCCAACTAATTTGGGCTAAAATGCCGTTATCAGGCTAAAATTCTTAAAATTAATTCTGATCCAAATAATTTGGTTCTTTAAATGCAGTTAGAAGAAGATTTGTTAATCCTGGATTAAATTATCTTTAAAAAAACTAAAAAAACAAGGCACTCTTAATTTGAAATAAGGGCAAAATGAGTAGAGAGCTAAAGCATATATCAGCATTAATATGATTGGAGTGCTGACCATGTGGTCGCAGTTACATGAGGTAAGTGTGTTGGGGACCCTCCCAGCATGCACTGGGGCAACACCTGAGCCTAAAAGGGTCAAAACTCCAGCAACACTTTCAGTATTAAGCACAAATGTATTGTCAGACCAAAGTGTCTCTGCTTGCGGCCTTCATCAGGGTTAACCATTGACTCATCACAGTCAACCCTTGACCGTGATGAAGCCGATGGAGTCGAAACGTCAATCAATGACAATAAATTTGTCCTTAAAACCTCAAGTGTTGCTGGAGTTTGGTCGTTTTGAAAAGGTCTTGCCGTGGTGGTGAACCACCCGGATCTTGATGCATCTCACCTCTTCTTCAGTTTAGTTCGTAAATGACTAAACAAAAGTCACTGCCTCTGCTCCTTTGAGTGTTGGAAAAGACAAATCAAGCACACCTCAAGTAGGGAAGAAATCTAATTTAACAGGTCTACAATAAACGGCTGCCAAGGTGTTTGGGAGAGCAGACTTCCGTCCGCAGTCAAGATTTGGCAGCATTTGTCTGGTTCTCGGTTTACCACCCTGCATGGTGGTGAAATCAGTTTTTGCCCCAGGTCTGGTGCCAATAATCCATGCCCAATGTGTCAAACACAGACTGTTAGGTGATGGCAGATAATGATTCCTCTCAAAGAACTTTTTGAAAATATTATGAAGTATAATGAATTCTACAAACACTGATGTTGTTTCAGGCCTGTCAATCACTGAGGAGAATCATTATTCCTCTACAAGCTCATGTCAGTCTACTCTACAACAACAATCACATGTGAGTCAAAATGCAACACAAGTCAAACATCAAATCTAGTGTTTCAAAGATACTCTGAACAGATCCACGAGCATCCTAATTAAATGCTGTTACAGGTGACAAAAATACAGCTACAGCTTCTTACATGCAAAGGGTTATTTTTGTCACTTAAATGACAAACGGGGGGGAAGTGAACTAAAGAAGTGGTGGAAGAAAATAAATGACAAGGACGGGGAAACACAGCGACAGAGAGAACTTGCCTGTAGGGAATTGCATCAGAGGATGAGGCTGAGGTTTAGAAGGAGAAGGTACATCTGTGGAAGAAACAAGAGAAAGCAGCAGAAAGTGACTTCAGTCAGTATGTTAGCCCAGAAGAGAAAGACCCGGAGAAGTGACAAATATCAGCTTCATTACAAATGACCAAAGTCTCAACTAACATAACGGCACACGTCAGGAATTCTCAGCTGGGGCGTCTTAATTACAGCTTCTGAGTGTTACATCAGGGTAGTTAAGGAAAACCAAAAGGGGGACACGCGGGTGCCCGCAGGGTATTCTTAACCCACTTTCAAAATTACTGAAACTGAAGCCAGTTAGCACAAAGCTAAGGCTGGCTATCAAACCTCAATACTTTTTAAAGAGATGTTGAAAGAGAATCTGTATGTTTACATTTCTTACTCAGCAAAAAGCAGCCTGACGGCATACAGAGAGGCTGCAGAAACATGAAGTATCTCCCTCTGATCAGCAGGAAGTGATCGTGTTCAGAGGATTGTGATACTGACAGGAGGGCAACACAGGAAACGTAAATGATCAAAATAATGTGCAACAAATGCGTTCAAAGCTTCAGCTGTCACACAGCTACAGCACATTCTGACACGCCAACATGAAGAAACTTCATTCTGAGCTCGTGTTGGTTCAAAAAGCAGATGGCTTATAAAGTCAAATTAGGCTGAATGAAATTAAGGAAAGCATTCTGGAAACAGGCTGTTTCTGGTTCTTTAACCAAATGAACTCAATCATATTTTACTAACAGACAAACCAGGTAGTCAAAGTGAGAGGCCGCAGGAGGATAAAGGTTCATGAACAAAGGAAAATTATGCTTCTCAAAACTCCAGAAATCCATAAATAACTACTTAAATTATGTGTTAAAAAATCGTAGGAAAAGAAATGCCCTCATAACTGCAGAACTTGAATGAAAGAAGTTTTATTCAGTATTAAAGTAATCCAGTAATAACCGTCTGTACATCCATGGCAAACAGAAGCTGCTAATAGCTAATTCAGCGACTTTTAATGGTGCTAATTCAAATAACAAATGATCTCTAGCGTAATCTCCCCTCCATCAAACACAAAAAGTGACAGATCAAGATATTGTAAAAAGTGACAAGCAGCGGGGAAGTGCTCTTAAGCAAGGCACTGAAGAAGGTTCTGTTTGCATTAAGCAGCTCCCACATATACACTCCTCCGGTTAACAACCGTTAAATGTAATCAAGAACATTAACATGCATCTGCATGTTAATGTTCTTCAGCTCAAAATGTTCTTCAGCTCAAACCTTATCATCTAGAGTCAGTCCTAACACACCACAGGAGGTTTCATCCAGACTGTGTATAAAGATGGCCGACATCTCCACAGACTGTATATAAAGATGGCCGACGGGTCTCCAGACTGTTTATAAAGATGGCCGACGGGTCTCCACCACAGACTGTTTATAAAGATGGCCGACGGGTCTCCACCACAGACTGTTTATAAAGATGGCCGACACATCTCCACCACAGACTGTATATAAAGATGGCCGACGGGTCTCCACCACAGACTGTATATAAAGATGGCCGACGGGTCTCCACCACAGACTGTATATAAAGATGGCCGACACATCTCCACCACAGACTGTATATAAAGATGGCCGACGGGTCTCCAGACTGTTTATAAAGATGGCCGACGGGTCTCCACCACAGACTGTTTATAAAGATGGCCGACACATCTCCACCACAGACTGTATATAAAGATGGCCGACAGGTCTCCACAGACTGTTTATAAAGATGGCCGACGCGTCTCCACAGACTGTATATAAAGATGGTCGACGCATCTCCACCACAGACTGTATATAAAGATGGCCGACGGGTCTCCACCACAGACTGTATATAAAGATGGCCGACGGGTCTCCACCACAGACTGTTTATAAAGATGGCCGACGCGTCTCCACAGACTGTATATAAAGATGGCCGACGCATCTCCAGCACAGACTGTATATAAAGATGGCCGACGCGTCTCCACAGACTGTATATAAAGATGGCCGACAGGTCTCCACCACAGACTGTATATAAAGATGGCCGACACATCTCCACCACGGACTCAGCTGTCAATCATGACGTTTCTCCCTGTTTTATAGCATTAAATAACTAATTAAACCGAACACACAAACATCAGCTGATAAGAATGACCTGAAATGACAGAAACCATCTTTGGAAAAAATGTATTTGACGTGTGCGTGATTTTTTAGTTTGGCCCATGTCCCATCCACTAACATGGAGGGGGCGGGGTTTATGACCTATACTGCAGCCAGCCTGTCATGTCGTCCATCTTTATATACAGTCTATGGTTTCATCATTATGAGTGTGAAAGACATAAATCAAACTTTGACGATCAGAAATCTGCAGAAATCAGAAGCAGCGGTGCATCTCAGGTTGATTATCAGATTTATTGGCATAACGTAGATCAAGAGAATCAGTTTGTGATACAAATTCATACTGATTTTATAATCTGATCATCATTAGGCCAAAATGATTCTTCATATTAGGCCGTTTGGTTTGGTTACCTCTGCTGTCGAGCTTTAGCTTCCAGCCATGAAGAAGACCTGCAGGATGGAACCAATGAGACACATTTAACATTAAACTACAGCAGCGGGTTGTAAACTCATTCAGCATGAGATTCAAAGGGAACCAACAGGATCCAAATCTCTCTCCAGGAAAGTGCTGTCCTGTTCATCGAAGTTTTTAAGTGAAGTGTGAACGTGACTGGCTGCCTCTGAACAAACTTAATGGTCACATCTGTACTGATGCTGGTATCCAGACGTTTCTTCTTTGCGAGGAAGTCACAAGTGTGCCTCTATATGTTTGAGAGTCTGGAAACAAAAAGGTTGTAAAGCACAAATTCAGGATGCAATTTAACTGTTGACTCCACTCATCTATAGTGAACATATGCATGTTACTGGAGGGCAGACTACATTCAGTAGTGGCTGGGCCATCATGAGCAAATGTAACCAGATTAGACTGAACATCACATGCCACCCTAAACATAGCTGAGAAGAACGGCCACTTAAACCCTGCAGCAGGCGGCTGAGGCCTTTGAAATGTGGGTCATATTTGCTGATCAGTTTCAGAAATGAGTTGCCACTCTACCTTTTTACCAGCCAACTAAACATCCAGAAGGAGGCTAACAACCTAACCTTTGCTTAAGGTTTAAATTCAAATCTGATCTTTTCCAGCTTGACAGAAACTTTTAGAATATTAAAATATTTGGTGAATAATAAAATGCCTGCCTATATTTGCATGAAACTGGATTTTGAATGATGTTGGGACTGTAGCCCATATTAAAACCTGCTGGCCATGGCGTACCTCTCAGATTTCAGTGATAACAGGTCTGGTGGTGTTCTCGTGGCTGTTAAAGTTGAAAAGACAATGAGGGCTTTTTAGGCGGGGCTAAGAACAGGAACATCATGCAACATGTAAAATGGAGACGATTGAGAATGACGGGTCGTTGTAAGTTGCCCTACAGAAATAACAAGTCTTAAAGCTTCTGTGACGGATGTATCCCTCTCTACTGGTTGGTTAGGGTCCCCCTCCCAAACAGGAAACATGAGAACGATTTCAGACCGAATAATTAAGTGAAAAGAAATGAATTATCAGGCTACAACAATGGTTAGCGTAAATTCAGAAAGATGGCATGAAGAGGATGGTCTGAAGCTCTACGGTTACCTCTCAGCTTCAAGGTGGATGAAGGGTCCTCCAAGCTGCTGAACAAACCTATAAAACCTGTAAGAACTAACTAGCTAACTGCACCTGCTCTCTGCTCGACATGCTGCAAATAACAGCCACCCAAGTCCTTTGACATGAGGGGGCAAAGATCAGCTGGAAGTGGAGAGGTCGGGGCTGGATGTCCAGTCTGGGTAACCCGAGGTTCGGCTCAGCTCACTGTGGTCCTGGTCTGGTTACAGCTGACACACATCAGAGGAGATCACTTCACTTTCAGTCTAATCGTGCGTCCTCACTGAGAGCACGACAGTACAGTGATAGACGCTCGCTAGTATGAGCAACTGTAACAAAACTGCAGCTGAAGTCCGGCATTAGTTTAGTCTTGTTTTACATGTGTGAAGACATATCTGACTGTGTGTACATTTGCCATCATGTGATAAATATCTTATTGCTGCCACGCTGAGGAATGCGTCTCCGCCTTGATCTATAAGTATGTCGAGGAACGCCTCACAGCCTGACACTGACATATGACTTCAGGCCAAAGACTCACCTGCTGCCATCTTGTAAAATAAAGAACTCAATGTACGAGTCGGTTTAAAATACACGCAAGTCCAGAAGCGTGTAACATGACTCTCTACCTCTTATCTCTGGAAGGTGAAACTTGAGCAAAGTTAACAGTTAACCAGAGCAGGTTAGTGAGGCAGACAACAGAATATCTGCAGTGACAACAGATTTCACTGTCTCTGCTGCAGTCTCCCATCTACAAAACCAACAGTTATGTAATTCTGCAAAAAGCCACTAAATAGATGTGTGTCTGAAGGCTGAAGGCTCCTCCAACATTCAGCAGTTCTGGGGGGGGGAAGCACCCAAAACCAGAACCTTCTGTTCTCTAAATGTTACATTTAGTTCTGTTCCTGTCTGCAGAGAGAGGACACAGAGTGAGAGGGAAACTGACCTCCAGCTGAAACAAACCAATGCTAACTGCATGTTGTAGCGACTGAACTGCTGACATGACCTGTATGATTTACGTGAGAGAGAGAGACATCTGTTCACGGTGAAACGTGGCAGAGCAGGATGGTAATATGATGTATAATCTCAACCTCCATCATGCAACTGTGGACAGAGCCAGGCTAGCGGTTTCCCCCTGCTTCCAGTCTTTATGCTAAGCTAGGCTAACCACTGGCCCTAACTCCTGCTCTGTATTGAACACACAGACGTGAGATTAATGTCTGAAAGCATCCGCACAGCAGATATTATCATCATGAGTTTATCTTATCATAGATGAATCAGTTTCAACTGTCAATCAATAAGTAACAAGAAATGAGTTTGAGGTCCATTACATACACTTTAAAATGTATCTGCGATTTAATAACCTGATTTGATTTGTTTGCATTCGTTAAAAACCAAATATCAGCAGATATATTATCAGATATCGTTATTGGTCTTAAATTAGGCGCAAACACAAACAACTATGTTGGGATTTGATTGACTTTGGTCCCAACATGCTAACAGGCTAGCCAATGTTAGCACAGAACCTTCACAGACACAGGAAACTATGTCAAAGACAAGATCTGGGAAAACTGCTTGTTCAGGCACATTTGAGAACTTTGTCTTCCTTTGTTAATGAAATAAAAGGGTTTATAGAAAACGTCAGGTATCAAAAATGTTTCTGGCTGCCCAAAGTGACGTCTTCCTTGTTTTGTCCAACAAGACTAGTCCAAAACCCAAAGATATTCAACGTACAATATGACCAAAAGAAAGCACCCAGAAATCAGAATCACTGTGATGAATCAGCACAACCGGATCGTGTTTCACTAGGCAGCTCTGAAATCTGTGCTTTTCACAGCGATAAGAGATTTGAAACAGATTAACATGTGCTTCTCATCATATTTAGGAGCATGACTCCCTTCTAGACTGAAAGCCAGCTGCCGTGTTGGCAGAGTAAAAACAACAGAGAGAAAGCTGGTGTCGTTGCTTTGGGTGGAGGGGTCTGAAGCTAAAGCACTTAACCCCACTTATGTCCAGCCTTCACCAGGATACAGAGACAACCAACAACAACACTGGACAGCACACGCACTGAGCCTTAAGCCTCTGTGACTGTGTGTCTGACATCTCCCCTCTCCATCTAATCCACCTGACCACATCACAAGCTCTTCACAAACACACACTGACGGATGTAGGTGACCCAAAAATAAGATGTAGGCCGGCAAAGATCGCCGAGCCCCGGACGATTACCCAGCCTGTCAGTCACGCCGTCTGGAGGGAGCGACGCAAACTCACTTCTAACACCTTTTTAAGGTGACAACGTGAATCTTTGTGGTGTAAAGTCACAGTAGGACTCTTGATGGAGTGAAGAAAAGGGAGGGGTGATATCTGGCCACAGACGATGGGACACGTTACGATGCTAGTGCCAAAACCAGACCCAAGTTTCAGCACCGATACCAAAACTAATTTCACTAGGGCTGCGACAAACGGTTATTTATATCAATTAATAATTTTGCTTTTAGAAAATGACGTAAATGAGTAATTTATTATGAAAATATTTGCCAATTCATTTCTTTTAGGGATCGACAAATTGTTTTATGAACCGATAAATGAACGACGATGAATGCAGCTTTCACATCTCATGTTGACACTTCTTGACTTGTTATCCTCTGATTTGTGCACAACCTAGTATGGATAGACAAGGAAAGATCATATCTAAAATCATATATAACCCAATCAGAGAACCCTTAGCAAGGCAGAGAAAAAGGTATGAGAACGATAAAGACCACATTAAAAAAAGAAAACTCAGTCAGAACTAATTATCCTTAAAAAAATGTTTTTCAGATTTCATACATGTTCATATACTTTCAGACTGGTGACTGTGCTGCTTTAACTGGAGCTTGTGGTTTATCCACCTCCATCAGTGGCCTTGCCAAGCAGCCCCACCCTGCCTCTCTGCTCCCCATGCACGAGGAGGCAGACAGGCCTGTTTACCTGCTATCTGCCACATCCTAATAAACAACAACAGCAGCAGCAGCTCAGAATACACACTTCCTGAATTAGACCGTCAGTCCAAACATTACAAAAAGGCCACTTCCACAGCATCCAGACCAGTGATAGCAGTTAAAAAGGGGACACAGGAGGCTCCAGGCCTCTCTGACTGAATTGTTTTCCGGATTTGGGGTGTTGGTTGGGGTGGAGATGGGGGGGTGGGGTGTGTGTGTGTGGGGGGGGGGGGTTTAATGACTAAAAACAGGCCGGCAACAGAATAAAAAAAATACAACAGTGATTTAAGGCGTTTAAATGAGTCTGGTAATAATGCTGGGAGGCCGACAGGGAGTGGACGCAGAGCGGATTCCTTTGTTGTGACTAATCTCTGACACAGTCCTGTGCTAACAGTGCTTCCATTATCGGACAACATGCTTGTCACTTATTTTCTTCCGCCAGATCGATCTCACTCAGTCTCATCATTATTGTTCTTCAAATGACCAGGTTTCAGATTATAAACTATTTCGTTATAGCGTTAGCTTACGTCGGAGCACTGAAGTCAACCCGATTGCTGATAACCGACACCGGACAAGAGAAACCTCACACCATCGGGCGTGTTAGCCCTGGTCTTGAGCTTTGTATTACATGGAAATGATATGGACCGGACACCTGATAGCCTTACAGCGCTGTTTTCTTCTTTTTTGTTTGTGGTTGTACTAACAAAAGCCAAGAAAAGCGCGTCCGATAATGGAACTATGTTAGCAACTACCGTTAGCAACAGCGGCACGCAGCGGGTAGAGGCAGCGAGCAGATGGGCGCTGCTCTGTCTGACACAATAATGACATCTATAACGGTGAAATAAATCAAATATATTCCCGTAGAATGTTTGAAACGTGCGTGGCTGACGGTAGTTTAATGGAGCAATGTGTTGAGACATCGCGGAAGTCTAAATGGTGCAATAGTGCCAGCTCATCCAGGCAACAGCTCACATTATGCTTCCTGCCGTTTATTTGTCAAAACAGGTGGGCCGCATCTCTGCAACACAGCGAACCCCGAGCTAACCTGGGCTAACCTGGGCTAACCTGCTAGCTCATTCAGCGGCCACCTCTGCAAAAAAGAGCGAACATGGCTTCGTTTCTAAAACCGCAGATACTCGTCTGGTTGAAAGTGAGGTTCACCCATCCATCTACACCCAACTGTCAAACAGCAGGTCGGCTTACTGATGAAAGACCACCCGCTCCCCTCAGGGTAGCATCACTAGCCCGCTAACCGGCTAACCTCACCGTGACTGGACCGCACAGATGTGAACAGTCTGGACAAAATCACCACATTATAATGTGATTTAACGTAAACTGGTGAACAAAGCTGGTTAAACCGACAAAGGTAGCGCTTAACCCACTTACTTATCTCCATGTCGGCGTCTGGACAAGCACACAATGCTAACCTCGTTCAGCTGTACAGAAACGTTAAACCGGTAAGATGGAAAAATACCGTTAAAGACGCCCGTTTAGACACATTTCTCTCATGTGAAGGCAAGAAATATTCTTATTTATCTGCTTCATTTGCTAAAAACTGGCCTCCACATTAATTTGTCGTAATTTTCCGGTTGAGATACTCACAAGATGCTGGAGCCGGTGGTTCCTCTGTCACCGCAGGTTGCTCTGCTGCCTCTGCGGGGGCTGGGGCTGCTTTCCGGGGTTCAGCCACTGGGAGGGCGTCGCTCTTTGGGGCAGGTTCTGGCTCGGGGGCAACCTGTGGCTCCGGCACGATGTCTGTGCTCTCCGGTTCGACTTTGGGGGCGACAACTTCAGGCTCCAGGGCAATTAAAGGGGTCTCAGGAACAAAAGAAAAGCTGGTGGAGTCTGGGATGGCCGTCTCTACCTCAGGCTCCGGTTCCTTTACCTCTGGCACCGACACCGGTTCCGTTACGTGGACAGGCTCTGGTAACGTTACTAGCTCCTCTGGAGGAGCGAAGGAACTTTCTGTGAACTCGTGTGGCGCCCCATCTTCAGCTATGTGCCGCTCCAGGGCGTCCTGAGCCCCGCCGACCAAGTCCACAATATCATCCATGCTGAAGAGGTCTTGTTTGGGCTTGTCCAGCTCGGAGTCCGGCTCGGCCTGGTAGTGGTGCACCTCGTCACTGAACAGAGGAGTGGTGGAAGAGACTTGCGGCTCCACGCTGTCTGCCATTTTTCTTTTTTCTTTTCCAAACTGTCTTCTGAGGTGGAAAAAGTTTCAGATCCGGTCTTTTTTTAGGCTCAGTTGCCTCGTGTAACAAACTTCCACCGGGATGAGCTGTGAAACCGCGCCGGTAACTCCCTCCGGTAGGTCTGCTTTTGACACCGGACGAAGTTAGACAAGTGCGCCACACGACAGTTGCCACCGAGTCGGACCCGAGTCTCAGATGGACGCCGTGAAGTTGAGGAGGAGATCAGGGGAACTCCGCTGACCAATTACCTGCGGCTTAACCCCTGAGTGACACGAGCCGTGGCCAATCAGAGCGTGTCAAAGTAGACGCTGACCCCGCCCACTGGAGTGGAGGCGGAATGGGACACCTCCTCCATCAAACCACCTCTAAAATTGAGGAGGAGCAGAGGGTTCAGGCAGTCCTCCTGTTCTGACATAACTGGTGCTCCAGCAGGGCAGTCATTACGTAACTTCAACACAAAGAAAGAACTATTCACAACTTTTAATAAAGTAAACGAAGCAAAAACATATTGTAAAAACATTTAAAGTGAAAGCTATACTTCAAAATACATACTGAGTACAAAAGTAAGTATTAGCTGCAAAACATACTCAGAGTATCAGCAGTTAAAGTTCCTTCCTCCTTCCAAAGTTTTTAACTGCATTAACATTTAAGCAAATATTGTAGTGGTCACAGTGGAAATCATTTTAACTGCTTTATACTGATTGATATCTTACTCTGTATCAATGCATATAGATTGATCAAATATGGAAAAGATTTTAAGCCTTTATTGGAGATTTGCGAGTGGAGCGATGACAGGAAGTGAAGTGAATGACATGCAACAAAGGACCAGTCAGAGGGAATCAAAAAGGTGAATATGCAAAGTAATTAGTTACAAAAGATGGAGTGAAAGTGCAGTATTTCCTCCTAGTATGTCAAAATACTTAGATAATACCTAAGTTAACCCATGTAGTAACTTTCCACCACAGAACATGTTGCATGTTTTAAAAAGGGAGGAAGATCAAATCCTGAGGCAGCAGGCTGAGGATCACAGAGTTTCACAATCCTGTCAGAGAAATGCTGCATTCAGGGAACCCGGGAACTGCCTGCTGGCTCTGAAAAGGAGCCTCTGACCTCTGGACTTAAATAAACTGGTAACATTTTGATTTAAATCAGAAACCAAAGACAGAAAGACAAATGTTCAAACGCCTTGTCTTTTTACGGTGACAGTATGAGCTGCAGGCTGACTCGATTAAATCTAGACTAACTCTAGAAACATACTGGATGTACAGTATCTGGATCCAAGTAGGTCGGGGCCAGGGAGCTTCCCAGTACAACCAAAGCAACACAACTGAAGGGTAATCAATCAAACTTTATTTACATACAGGTTAGTGCAATTCAGAGTGCTCTACAGGTGACGGACAAGCTGATCACAGAACAGTAAAACGACTGGAAAATAACACACGTGAAAAATATGAAACAACGATATCAGATAAATGAGATTAAAAGGCAACAACATCATTTAAAACAATGATAAAAAAAAAAGCAATTAAATAATTCATAAAACATTTATCAAAAGCCAGGCTAAAAGGTTTAAAGGTTCAGCTGCCCTCAGACCCTCTGACAGTCTACAGCCATGCTAGCAGCTAAATGCTAACATGCTCACAATGACAATGCTAATAAAGACACGCTGATATTTAGCAGCTATAATGTTTAACATGTTCACCGTCTTAGCGTAGCGTGTCAGCATGCTAACAGGAGCTAATTAGCAGTAAGCACGGAGGCCAGCTGAGGCTGATGAATGTCATCAGTTCTGCAGGTTTTTGGTCATATTGGACACATGAACATGTCGACCTGATGGTGGCGCTGATGAAGAGTCAGAGGATCACCAGAGTTACGACAGTTCATCCTGAGGGGACCATGAAGGTCTGAACGTGAGTCAGGCCACGAGCACGGCTGAAAACCAAGAGCTGACAAACCAAATGTTTCGTCTCGCACTTCATTTTGAAATGTCTAATGTTTTGCAGGTTTTTATATTGTCTGCTTTGCTGCTTCCAGTTCCTCCACAGAGATCAATAAAGTTTCTTCAGAGAAAGTTGAAGGGAAGCGTGAAGCTGTAGAGGAGCAGGGAGTCGGGCTCGGCTTCACTCTGAGATATAGAGTTACACAGCAAACTGATGACAGGCCGGAGTCTATATATAACAAGTGAATATATATATATATATATATATATATATATATGTCTGTAAGTATATATGGCTGCTTCAGAGACGGAGACAGAGACAGATGATAATGTGTGAGGGAGACAGCGACGGAGGAGAAAATGTCTCTTTACTAAAATCAGATCTGCTCCAGTCTGACACCACAAGGTTTGATTGATTACATATTGATAGTAGAATTTATCAGGTTTAAAATGTGTGTTAACAGACAGAAACAAACTTGTTATCATAAATATTTAGTTTGACAAAAAGATTCAGGAGCTTTCAGCCACATCATGTGGCCTTCATCAGAGGATAAAGAAAGCTTTCACTGTGTTTAGCAGTTTGACTGCCTTCATGTGTCACATATACATTTATTAACGTTTTATCAATACGTTAGCATGAGCTGCTATTTAGCTTTTAGCTTCCTGTACTTTGCAGGAATGAATGACTTTGGTTACATTACTGGAACAAACTGCTGCGTTTATAGAAACACTGAACCATCATGTAAAACCGTAGAGATTTGAGTAATAAAGGGGGAAACCCGTTCGAGTCAAATGTGTTGGAACAAATCTCTCTGCAGTTTCCGGTGATGGTTATGAGTGGTAGTCCATACTATGATTTACTCTCATAAAGAGAAAAATAACTGCCAGAATCTGAAGTTAATCTGAAGTTTAGGAATATTGAAAGTAGTTTACAGTCTGGATGTTTCGTGTTTGAGGTTTCATAGCAGTGAGAAAACTCTACAAACTTTACTGAAAATGTCTGAATATGAACAAATATTTCAAGTTCAAAACTGAAACTTTTTGGTCTCATTTGAGCTCTGAAGGTATAATTTCCACCTGGACCAGAAGAACTGAGGGCACCTCTGGACCCTCACAGGGTCTCATGCTGTGTATTTAAAGACACAGGGAATGAAAGCTGAGCAGTGGACAGATTTGCCGGGGGGGAGGTTTGAAGTTCCAGTCCAGTCGATTAGAGATTATTTCCAAAACCAGTATCTTTAAAGTTAAAGTTTATTTTAACAGTAGGCTAAAATTCTGATTTCACAGCTGGAGTTGTCTCCATAGCAACAGCCACTGAGGCTCATGGGTACTGTAGTATTTTAAGGTGCTTTCAGCCACTTGTTAGTGTTGCGTCGCTGTTCTGTATTTTGAATGAGAACAACGCACATCCGCTCCCACTAATGAGCAGCATCACTGATGGAAATACAAGCTGAGCTACGGCTCAAGCTGTAGCCCGCGGCTAACGAACTAACTCCACAGACCAGACTGGCATCGGGTCAGTTTCAGTGACTTTACAGACTAAAGCATGAAGCGTTTATAAAACATGATGTTTTGTTATTAAACTGTTTATTAAGTCCAGCTGAATCAGTCCGTTAATGGATCAGTGGACTGACAGGAAGTGAACTGATGGTGTGAAACCATTTCCTGGTTCCAGCTGTTCAGATGCAGATGTGCTGCTTTCCCTCTGAATGCTGTTAATAATTGTAACGTCTTGTTAATAATGTGGAGCTTTGTGAAGGCGTCACTTTGGGCTCTGAGTCATTGTGACCAAACAATCCATTAATGGAGAAAATAATCAGCCGATTCATCCACAATGAACTAATAATCATTAGCTGATAGTTCAGAATGAGCTCCACCTCAACTCCAACAGTAACATCCTGCTTCACATTAATGAGGAGGAATAATCCTCTAATGACAGAATCTATAACAGGAGGACAGACACAGGAGGACAGACACAGGAGGACAGACACAGGAGGACAGTCACAGGAGGACAGACACAGGGGGACAGACACAGGGGACATCTGACTGCGTATTTTCACAGTGAGGTATTAGTACTTTTACTTCAGTAAGGGATCTGAATACTTCCTCCACCGCTGCCTAAAAGGATCTGGAGTGATGTTGCCTCCATGTTGCAGCAGACAGCGGTCAGCTGACTGGAGGACGCTGCAGAGTCACTTCCAGCACAGTGCTGAGTCACTGTACATGTGAGTGTGTCCGTCCTGCTGCTGCCCTCTTCCTTTCCTGTTCACACCTTCTATCAAACACTCTGAATACACTCTGATCAGCTGATGTGAACGCTGCAGTGTCTCCTTCCTCAGAGTTCGTCCACAATAAAGCCACTACATTTGTAAACCGTCTTTTTCCCTCCATCCAGACTAAAGCAGCATATTTTCTTTGCCAAAACAGTTTCTAAATGTGTTCATGTTGACCGGCAGTGTAGAGTGTACAGTGTGTAAATCCTGAGCTGTGTGTCGTATTAACAGTGGTGGAAGAAGTAGTTTAAAAACAGTGTAAAAATACTGTGTTACAAGTAAAAGTCCTCCATTCAAAAGTATTAGCATCAAAATATAAAAAGCACCAAAAGTAAAAGTACTCATTATGCAGAATAATATATATTATATTATTGGATTATAATTATTGATTAATGTGTTCATCACTTTAATGTTACAGCTGCTGAAGGTGGAGCTCATTTTAATGACTTCATATTCTGCTGGGTAGCTTCATCTATAATAATACATCATAATTGATTCGTTTATTTATTTATATTTTATATTAATCATCTGAATCTGTAACTAATGTTGTCAAATAAATGTAGTGCAGTAAAAGGCACAATATTGGCTTCCAAAGTGTAGTGTAGTAGTAGTATGAGGCACATACATAAGTACAGTACTTGAGTAAATGTACTGCACTTTGGGAGTGACAGGCAGGCAGCATGATGTTGTTTTCATTAGTTTTTATCTGCGAAGCACTTTGTAACCTTGTTAAGAGAAGAGCTTTATAAATACAGTTTATTAGCATTATCATTTATGAGCTGCAGTTGAATCACAATTTCTTCCTCAGAAAAACACGTAAATGAACAAGTGAATGGTGACTGTGTGTGTGTGTGTGTGTGTGTGTTGACCCAGTTGTTGCCACCTGGTAGCCGCTGCTGACACACACAGTTATCTTTAGTCATCCAGCAGGGAGGCTGAGGATGATGGCAGCTGCTCTGATTAGCGACGGTTGCCTAGCAACAGGTTGGACTGTTTACAGCGTGTTTGAGAGGAAGTTAACAGAGTGAGCGTTCAGTGAGCGTCTGTCAGACTGCAGATGATGTAAACAAAGCTTCATCTTGTACAGAGTGCAGATTTGTATGTTTACGTTGTAGAGTGAACAGACTGGGCGTGAGGCTGCATTCATGACCAGTGGGAACTGGGAGCTTCCAACCCAGACACTGTTATCCAATCATGATGTATGTTAAACCTAGAAATAATCTGAACCCTCAAACAGCCCCAACATGACGGGACACAACGTCCCCACTTTCAAGGTCTGACACTCAAACTGGTCCTCACAAAAAGAGAAGAACAAGAACACACACACACACACACACACACCTCAGCTGGGAGACACTGGGAGACAGAGATGGGAGGGGATTACACAGCATTTTTCACTTTCTCTACTGCTGTCTGCTGTCTGTATTTATAACACACACACACCTTGTCAGACTTTATCTCTGTCTCCTCCCCACTAGTTCATGACAGAGTGAATTTGGAATCAGGAATGGGCATCTGTCGTGTGTGTGTGTTGATGTTTCCATGGATTAAAGGTGTTGTTGCTGCTGGTTTGGTGGAAAATATTCTGCAAAGCTGCTACAAGGATGATGGGAAATATTTCTGAGGTGGGGCGAGGCGTGGTGACATACGTGTGTGTGTGTTATGATTGTTACTACATCATTTATATGTGAGGATACACAAGGGCATACAGTTTGTAAGGCTACAACAATTATTTTTATTATTTTTATTATTGATTTGTGTAAAATGAAAATACTGAAATATGTCTCCAGTTTCTTCAAGATGTCGTCGTTTAATGTCCGACACCCAAAGATCTTCAACTCATAATGATATGAAACACAATCACACTGGAGATGCTGAGAGCAGAAACTGTTTGTAATTTCTCCTCAATTAAACGACTAATTGGTTAATTAACCCTTTAAAGATATAATTTGTGCTATAACAGTCTGTTTGCTAATAAGCTGTGACTCGCTTGTCTTCTGTCTGTAAAGCACAGGATGCTAACAGCCATGCTAACAGCAGCTAGCAGGGTCTGTCTGTCTGTCCGTCTGTGTGTCTGTCTGTCCATCTGTGTGTGTGTCTGTCTGTCCGTCCGTGTGTCTGTCTGTCCGTCTTTGTCTGTCTGTGTGTCTGTCTGTCCGTCTGTCTGTCTGTCTGTCCGTCTGTCTGTGTGTCTATCCGTCAGTGTGTCTGTCCGTCTGTGTGTCTGTCCGTCTGTGTGTCTGTCTGTCCGTCTGTGTGTCTGTGTGTCTGTCTGTGTGTCTGTGTGTCTGTCTGTGTGTCCGTCTGTGTGTCCGTCTGTGTGTCTGTCTGTGTGTCTGTCTGTGTGTCTGTGTGTCTGTCTGTGTGTCTGTCTGTGTGTGTGTCTGTCCGTCTGTCCTCCACTCTGGTCCAGACTGAAACGTCTCATCAGCTGCTGTCTGGACCGTGATGAGATGTGGTTCAGGCCTTCATGGTCCCCTCAGGATGAACTGTAGTAACTCTGGTGATCCTCTGACTCTTCATCAGCGCCACCATCAGGTCAACATGTTCACGTGTCCAATACTTTAGTTTTGGGTCATAAACTAATGACACTCCCATCAGTCATCATACTGGGAGCACATCAGGACCAGTATGAACAGGAGGAATGATTACAGCTACAACAGAAGGTGGGGTTTGAAAACAGGAGAAAGTCAAAGAAGCTGTGTCATGCTGGGCCAGCATCACACACACACACACACACACACACACACACACACACACACACACACACACACACACACACACACACTGCAGCAGATCAATATGGTGTGACGGAGCCAAGCGGTTGTGAGTCAGCACTGACTCTTCAGCATCTTTTTCTCTCTTCTGCTCTTTTAATGTCTCTTAATGTTTTTATATAGAGCTGTGCTTCTGATTACACCAGGGCGAACTAACTCGACACAGCAGTCAACTTTGACTTCAATAAAACACCACAGTGTAGAAATACTCCTTAAGTGAAAGTCTTTGGAAGATTATTACTAAATCAATAACGTGTAAACAGCATTTTAATGCTGTCATGGGATTTTTGGACCTGGACCTGGACTTTGGATGTTTTATAGGACTTAATCTTTATTTCATAACAGATGTTTTCAAGTCTGTTCTGCAGAGTTAGCCAGTTAGCTCCTGTTAGCTAATGAAATGCACCTAATTATACATGACTCCATGTCTGGTTCCACATACTGATCCCTGAACAGAGAAGGCCGCCTTACACGTCACATTACAGTCACAGCTCTCTGACTGGTTCATCTGTAAAGGTCACACCAGAAAAGCTTCATTTCCTGAATTTTACAGGCGAGCGGAGAGAGAACACACGAAGCGCTGAACAGAGAGGATGCTGGGTAAACAGTCGGCCTACTGTGTCTGCAGGCTCTGTTTATAGACTGGTGGGGTCTGTTTGTTCAGCGGCTCAGATTGAGGCCTACGGCGACACAAAGGCTCCTCTGTTTGACGTGCTGAGTGTGTGTGTTGTCAGGTTAGTTGGGCTTGTGAGGACTCATGACAGCTACTGTACTACTCTTATGAGGACATTTATTACTATTACCATCAATGCTAATGCTAGGTGAGCAGGAACGACAGCGGTTCAGAGTTTATAATTTATTAGTCAAATAGTTGACTTTTGAAGTACATTTTGCTGATAATACTTCTGTAGATTTTAAATGCAGGACTTGTAATGGAGTATTTTTACATTGTTGTATTAGTACTTTTACTTAAGTAGAGGACCTTAATCCTTCTTCCAACGCAGGTCACAGATTGAAGACAGCCACGCAGCGTCAGCAGTGATGCAGTTTTATCAGATTTTAGCTCTGCGGTGTCCGTCTGAGTGGCCTGAGGTGAGGAAACTTGTTAAACTGACTGCAGGCAGTCTGTGCGCTCAGCTCCAGTTTGAGTCCAGCTGTAAACACCTATAAAAGACGCGCAGAAGGCTTCTTTCATCCAACTGAAAAAGTAGAAAAGTGTTCCTGAAGTTTTCTCTTTACTATATTTAAGATAAATGAGGACATTTTAACAATAACTATTGTTTCCTACCCTGTGCTTCTTTGCTTGAACAGTGCTCTATCAATAACTATTATTATTATTATTATTATTATTATTACAGGAAGGACAGCATCAGCTTGAGAATCTGTTCGCCACCTGCTGGCCATCAGCCGTCACTGTTTCAGATTTTTACCTGAGTCATTTCTACACACCAGCCAAAGGTCAAAGGTCGGCTAGATGAAGGAGGCATCACGTGATCGGGCGTGTCTGTGATCATGATGATAGAAGTCTTCATTGAATGAGGGCATACATAAAAGGTCTACATCTAAAAACATCAAAACTTTAATTCGTCTTTGCAGAAGAACAGAAGTGTTGTTTTATTTTGTGGTTCTGTTTTTGTGACCTGGCCGACGATTTTAAATCTTTATATTTCACCACTCAGAACACTGAAAGTCTCTGAAAGGTCCTTGGATCGATGTTTGAGTGTCAGAGACCCTGACTTTAAAGAAGACGGGAAAACATGAAAGTCTTCAAAACATGTTTTTGTCTTAAACACAGAAACTAAAAGTCCTTAAAGCTATTTCAGCTTAAACACAACAACTTCCAGAACGTGTGTGCTGTTACGTGTTTTTCTGCCACAAACAAACAAGAGGAAGAAACAGGTTATGAACAGCTGACGGCTGATGCTTGTTGCTTTGTGGGACGTTTGGAGTCACTATTCTACCTGTCGAAGGACTTTCAGGTTCAGTTTTCACAGGAAGACGTGTTCCATGAGCTGGGCTCCCTCCAGGTCCGGGGACAGGACTGTGGTCCCGCTCTGGTCCAGCAGGACGGACAGAACGGCTTTGCTCAGGTCAGCCCGGTTCATTTCAGAGCACAGAGATGCCACGTCAGTCCAAACGTCCACCGAAGAGCTGCTGTCCTCCAGGATCACCTCCTCCAAAACTCCTGAGAGGACGGACACGCACAGCGAGGTCAGAGGTCACCTCAGGTCAGGTGTCATGTTAGTTTGCTTTGCTTCTTCCTCCTGTTTTATTATATTTCCTGCTCTGTCCGTGACTTGATGTGAAAAGAGAAATCATCACTAATTCTGACAACCTTGGATTTCATAAATCCTAACAACTTTTAGAGTGAACTGTGAACTGCCCAATCACCACCTCAGCTGCACCTCTCCTCTCCTTCCACCAGAGGGTTTGTTGAAATGACCAAACAGGCACAAACCCAAAAACTGCAGCCATGAGAACTGTGTTCAGATGGCTTTGTGTTTATCTGTCGGTCAACGCACCTCGTCCTCTGCTGACAAAGCAGTCCAGGAGCTGCAGAGCTACTTCCTGCTGCTGAGGGTCCGCCAGCAGAGTGGAAAGGGTCACGCCCACTGACAAGATGGCCGCCTGGCCCCGCTGAGGCTTTGTCAGCAGCTGGAGGAGGGAGAGGCTGGGCGAGCGACACAGAACCCACATACAGTCCTCTGAGAGAGAGAGAGAGAGACAGAGAGAGAGAGAGACAGAGAGAGAGAGACAGAGAGAGAGAGAGAGAGACAGAGACAGACAGAGAGAGAGAGAGAGAGAGAGAGAGAGACAGAGACAGAGACAGAGAGAGACAGACAGAGACAGAGAGAGACAGAGACAGAGACAGAGAGAGAGAGAGAGACAGAGACAGAGACAGAGACAGAGAGAGAGAGAGAGACAGAGACAGAGACAGAGAGAGACAGACAGAGACAGAGAGAGACAGAGACAGAGACAGAGAGAGAGAGAGAGACAGAGACAGAGACAGAGACAGAGACAGAGACAGAGAGAGAGAGAGAGAGAGAGACAGAGACAGAGACAGAGATTCACACACAGAACCTAAACCTTCAAACAGCCCCCCCTCCCCGCCACACACACACACACACACACACACACACACACACACACACACACACACACACACACACACACAGACCAGCTGTGAAGTCCTCGCAGTCTTTCATGAACTCAGCAGCGCCGTGGATCAGGCCTCTCCTGCACATGCTCAGTGCGGTCTTCTTGTCCAGCCTGCAGGCCTGGTAGACGACGGTGGCCAACGCCAGACACATGTCAGCCACTCCGGGGTTCTTCTGAGCATGCTCAGTCAGGATGTCGCCCAGATCCTCAGAGAAGGTCAGTCTGAGAGCATAAAGACAGTAAAGTCCAGAGCAGAAGCAGAGATCACAACAACAGTTCAGTGTTTGTTGTTTACTTGCTGTGGGAGACGGCGTGGGTGACGAGCTGCGTGGCGCCGAGCTGCAGGGCCCAGTGGACCACCTGCAGGGAGAGAGCAGCCGGCAGCTCGTCACCGGCCGGGACGCTCATCAGCAGGGCCTGGACGAAGAGAAGGAGAGGGGGGGGGGACCCCGCGGGCCCCTTCACACCTGGTACAAAGACAGGTGTACAGGAAGACAGGTTTCAATAACAAGCATGCACCAATAAACAGAAACAAAGAGAGAATCCATTAGAAGCACTGCGACTCCACGTTCTTATACCTGACAGTCCTGCTGGTTTTCTCCTAAATACAATATTTCTGAGATGTAGTGGAGCAGAAGTAGAAAAACTCAAGTAAAGTAACTCTCATGAAGTACAGTACTTGTACAGATACCTGTGTGTTTCCCACCTTTAAACATGTCCATGGTGTCGAGGTTCCTCAGGACTCCTCGAGGAGATCTGGCAGCGAGGAGAGCAGCTTCCTCGTACTGAGCCGAATCAAAGAGCTCAATAAACCTGCCGGAGAGCCAGAGGGAGAAGATTCACAGAGAGTCTGCAGAGTTCGCAGAAACTGATCAGAGCTTGTTTGTGGCCGCAGCACCTGTCCAGGTAATCTGCCAGGAGTTTGGACTCGTCGACTCCGGTCGGTTCTTCTTCCTCAAACAGCTCAGCGTCGATGCTGCGAGCGTCATCGTCCGTCACTGCAGGACGTACAGGAGGAGGTCGGGAAGATTAGAGGTGCTCAAATACATAATAAATGATTTGGAAATGTGTTTGTTGAAGATATGAAACAGATATGAGTCGATACCTGAAGCAGCAGAGAGACAATATTTCATTCTAGAAAGCACCAATAAATCTCCATTATTTACTGTTTTTAAAACCTTCTGAACATCATGGAACACTAACACTCCCTGTTCCCAGGTGTCTCACTGCTGGTCTCTCTGACGTCCTCCAGTGTGGAACCCAGGAGTTCCTCCAGAGGAACCTGCTGCTTCTCGTCCTCCCAGCTGGACAGACGGTCAGACACAAACCTCACACGCTTGTATCTGCAGACAGACGGACAAACAACTGTAACTTATTATTATTATATTATTTTCACATCTTTATCTGTTGAAGCATCTGTGAAATCAGTGTAGACAGAGGTGGCAGCAGGTCTCTTACAGGACTTTCAGTCGGTTGTTCTCGGCGCTCAGCTGGTCTCTGTGGTCCTCGGCGGCCTGCAGCTTGGCGTCCAGCTCTGCGCTGACCTCCAGAGAGACGCAGTGACTCTTCCTGTCCAGTAGAGCAGCTCTCTGGGCTTCGAGATGCTTCAGATGTCCGTCCAGAGCCTCAGGATCCTCTGATTCAGCCACCGTCAAACCTGGGAGTTGAACCATGGCCGAGATAATACAAGCGCGTACGAGACGCTCATTAAACCTACAGTGAGTGTTCAGCAGCTGCTGTCACTCGCTGCCTTTACACCTTCAGACCAGTCGAGTTATTTCAGGCCAGGTTTTACTTTAGTTGACTGAATGACAAGTGAACATGGACAACATGTATAACTTATAAGATGGTGAATCACATGTTCAGCAGTGAGGGGGTTATATAAATATATTCATCTCTGTAGAGAAACACAAACCACAAAGGTACATTTCTCATATACAACACATAATAGACGAGTATCAGGATCAGCAGTACCAGGTATCCATGTGCTCTGCTCTTTGGATGATTCCTGTCTCTTGATCTCCTCTTGAAGTTCTGCTGTTTCCCTCTGAAGGACAGAGACTCTGGAAGAGAGAAGACTGCAGTCATGAAGAGGCTGCTAAAGTATTTTACACATCAATGATGTGTTTAAACCTTCACGACAATCCCTCATACTAATCTCACTTTCAAACTTTGCCATCACATCAGGGATTCCCACAAAAGGTTCATTAGAGTTGTGATTATTTTAAATAGGCCAGCATAACGCTTTTTGTTTCAGGTCATATCTTAATGTGCTACATCTGATCGTGTCCCCATGTTAACTAGTTTACGCTGCCATTTAGTCAGTTCTGCTTTGTAAAAAAACATAATGCATCTCACAAACAACGTCAAATAAATTCAATTAAAATACATACTTGTTACACACACGTTAATGTATTCCCTCTGACAACTTGGTTTCACATTTATTAGGTATCTTATTTCTAATTTAACACTCAAAAACTGAACTAATCTGCTTCATCAGGAGTGTGTCCATGTTGTTCCATCAGAAATATCTCAGTTTAAATACCCCAAACAGTTTCATTGTGTGTTCATGTAGGACCTCATGGGTAAGTAAGAAACTAGGTTTCTAAGCGTCGAACCGTCAAACAGCCTTTTGAAGACGTGAACTGGACAAACTGTCAAGTTCTGAAACTCTAATTGGTCCTCACAAAGATAGCACAATAGCGCACACACACACACACACCTCTCCCTCAGCTGGGCGGCTCGTCTCTGGCAGCTTGTTAGTGCTTGTGTGTGTGATGTCGAGGCCGCCAGAGTTCGCTGAGCCGTCCTGGACTCATCCTCCCTCCTCTGCAGCGCCCTGATGACATCATCATACTCCGCCTTTATGGTCAGCAGAAGTCTCTTATAGGCCGTCGCTCGTGCAATCACCTGTCAGAAACAAGACAGACACAGAATCTGTCATTTAATATCTGCAAAACCCTCTGTGACACATTTACAGAGATATTAAAGTCAGCAAAATATTTTGACTTTCTAAAACCAATGTTTTATAATGTATCCTATGAAGTTCAGTCTTCTAGACTTACTGTACTAAAGTTAAGACTCTAAAATCACATGGAGACTGGAGTTGTATGGGTTATGTTTTGAGTCAAAAGGAACTGAACAAAATGTCCTGAGAATCAAACCAAAAAAAAAAAAAAATCAGTGAAAGTGAATGTAAATAATTTGAAACCAAAAAAAGGCAAAACTTGCAATAAAATTATACAAGAGTGCTTTACTGGAAGTTACTGCGTCCCCATTGGTCAGCAGCTTTAAGAGTGACAGGAAGTGGTGTAACTCTATTTATCTTCCCCTCTGTAAGTATCATGGAGAGAAACTAAAAGAGACAGTAGCTCCTTCCTTTACAACTATTGTATGTAACTGGCTCTATAAACAGTCGCTTAGCCTTCTCATTACAGAGCAGATAACTCAATGTTACAAGGAAGATGTTTTTGATATTAATCATATTATGATAATAATTTGTACTAGCAGCAGTAACAGCATTAGTACTGTAGCTACAGCAGCAGTAGCAACATTATGGTAAAATAAATGCTTAATAGTTTAATTGTTATTTTTACACTTTAACACTTTAGGTTTCAGCTGAAAAGGTGTTGTTATTGATGGCTTGTAACTTTTAGTGAAGTGTTGGTAAATGATTTATTAGTTGGCCGTTAATAAATCCATTAGTTACTCCTTGTAACCTTTTATAAACAGCGCCTTTCTAGAAAGTGGTACTTGTGTCGGTAAATACCTTATTAAAGACAGAGCGGTAGATCGTGTACCGGAGTTCATCCGGGCCCTCTGAACACTGCAGGTATTGTTTCTCATGTTCAATAAACTCATACAGAGACTGAAAAAACCTTCCGTCACTCTCAGATATCAAAATGTCGGGTGTCGAACGTCTTTCTTCTGTTCTTGAAGACGAACTGCTGGACTTTTGTGGCTCAGACATTGTTATTTACACATGTTATTACGCGAACTTTCCGTTTTCACAGCTTTTCACTCTTCTGCCGGGAGAACAGTTGCACGCATACACGCGTTGCTATGGTTACCGCGAAAGTGTATCTGGGAAATGAGGTTTTTAAAGATTGGGTCGCTTTCTTCTTTAAACACACTAAATTACATGCCGGGATATAAATTTCTGACTAACGTTAATACCGATACGGTTGACAAAAAGACGCTGAACGAACATATAATCGAATGTTTGGAGATATTTTCGATCAGGCACCATAGCGGTTACCTACCCCGTGCAAATGTGTGCAGAAAACCCCGTCGCTCGCTCCGAAAGCCCTCTTCTCATGATCCGCCATTAGGAGTGAACCTGTGGTAAGATCGTGCTCTGTGTTTTAACCGATTATTCTCAAAAATATCGACTTTAAAGAGCATGTTTCAGCACAAACAACAAGTTTAAAGTCTTATATGTATTTTCCCGTCTAGGTGGGTTGAACGCCAGGATGCAGATTTTCGTCAAAACCCTCACGGGGAAGACTATAACCCTCGAGGTGCGTGAACCGGACTGTGATGGAGGGATGCGGCGTTCAGTGGCCGCTGTTACCTCGAGTTTTACTTACTTTACAGTCAATTTAGGGCGAAAAATCCACATTTAACTCTATTATTAGTCATATATTAACTTCTGTGGTGCTTCTGTGTATTTTAAGTTCCGGCGAAGTGGACGCCATGTTCTGTCGTACATTGAAACTACGTGGCTAAGTTAGCTGCTAGCAGTTCACGTTACTCAGAGCATCGTAAACACGTGTACAGCGGTCTAAACCCGGCCCTGCTTCCCCCACAAAGTGCTTATTCAGGTTGCTAACGAAATTAAAATAACACATTTGGTGTTACAGGTGAGGTTTGTCTGTGATCCAACATGCGGTGAAGAGAACGAGTCCTAACTGACCTGTCCTCTCTCCACTTCTTGCCTTTTCCAGGTTGAGCCTTCAGATACTATTGAAAATGTCAAGGCCAAAATCCAGGACAAAGAGGGTGAGTTAACTTGTTCTGTGTCGTTTCAGTGGCAGATAGCTCACTGCTAAAGACAGGAAACGGAAATCTTAGATGAGAAATGCTTTTGCTCTGCTGCAATGATTAGTAACGTTAAATAGACAAAATCAGCAAATCTAATTAAATTAATCTTTAGATGCAGCCCAACTTTTCTGAAAGATGTTTTTGATTTTAAAGACGAGCTTTCCCCAAATAAAAACCTTCCTTCCTGTTGATTACCTGATCAGCTAATATGCACAGAAAATTATCTTCGTAGTGACTAAGAATGAACTCTTACCTCCCATCAATTTGCTTAAATATAAATCATCTTGTTCCTACTCGTAGCGCTGCGTGAAATATTTTGCATCATGTTGGACAGTTACCCAAATTCAGCCTGAGAGCTTTGCTAGATTTTCATATATTCAATGTGAAATTCATAATTGATTCAGTAAGGGGTTGATCAGGTGATCAGCCTGACTCCAGGTTTGGTGTTGACGTGTCCTCTTGTGTGCAGGTATCCCTCCTGATCAGCAGAGGTTGATCTTCGCTGGAAAGCAGCTGGAGGACGGACGCACGCTGTCCGACTACAACATCCAGAAGGTGAGCTGAGGGCATAGTCCTGATCGTGGACCACAGAGGGTTTATCTCTGCTGGATTATATTGCCACACTTTCACTTTGGGATCCTGTGAAAGAGTTTAGGAGCTGCTTCTATAAAGTCAGCTGCAACATTATCAGCCTGCTAAACACAGGATGTAGAAACTGTCTTACAAGTTATTATTTTACAGCTTTGTCTGTGAACACGAGCGCTGAGTGTGAACCAGGCTCCTCCTGGCAGGTTTCTGTTAACACTCTCTTCTTCTTGTCTTCAGGAGTCCACTCTGCACTTGGTGCTGAGGCTGCGTGGTGGTGCTAAGAAGAGGAAGAAGAAGTCTTACACCACCCCCAAGAAGAACAAGCACAAGAGGAAGAAGGTCAAGCTCGCTGTGCTCAAATACTACAAGGTACAAACTACAGACCTGCGGGGCCTTAAATCTGTAATGTCATTCAGTATCAACGGCTTAACGGCGAAGCTTATCTGGAAGAGAACCAACGCGAAGCATTCAGACATGCATTTTTAGATGGAGATACGTTGAGTGGCAGAAACATGACTTTCTACTTCAGTAATTTGTCATAAAACAAAATCACAAAAGCAGAGTTCAATTTTACGAATGGGTCATTCAGTCCGATGTTTAGTTGCACCTTTTTTTAGTTCGGTCTAAAACATGTTTCTAGTTTTATTCTGAGCTCGAGCGTCGCTGCAGGAGTCTGAATTGTTTTCTGTCTCCAGGTGGACGAGAATGGTAAAATCCACCGGCTGAGGCGCGAGTGTCCCGCTGATGAGTGTGGCGCCGGCGTCTTCATGGCGAGCCACTTCGACCGTCACTACTGCGGGAAGTGCTGCCTCACCTACTGCTTCAACAAGCCAGAGGACAAGTAGACGGGGACAGACTGACGGGTGTTAATAAAGACGAAACTGTTTGACACAACTCAAAGACTCGCCGTGTTTTTACTCTGAAGGTTAAAACGTGTGACGATGTGAATTTGTCTCATTTAAAACAGTAGTTTTCTGGACCAATCAGGTCGCTGTGAGCAGAGTTGGATTGAAGTGATTTTTCTTTTCATCACTGAATTTGTGGATCAGCCATGTGGTAATTAAGTTTCCAGGAATTATTCTGTATTTTCATATTAAATCTGCAGCAACTTAAATCTTAAAATGCAGACAGTCTGATTCAAACTTCTCCATTATGAAACTGCCGCTCTTGTTTTCTAAATTTAACATCGTAAACTGAATATATTTGGGTTTGCACTCCAGGAAAGGGGGGGGGGGGGGGGGGGGCGCAGACAGTCTGGAGTTACACATTTCAGCCAGGAGAATTACTTTAAACATTTCAAGGCAATTAAGACAAATAGAAATGACTACTTTAAGATGAAACTGTCTAAATGTTTTAAAGATTAAAACACAAGTCAAAACTTGGAAACTAAAATTCAGACCTGATTTTGATTTAGCAAATGAAAGCAGTTTCATGTGTTAAAATGGTTTTTAAAAAAAGTAGATTGTGCCCTTTCATATTCTGATTTACAGTGCATCCGGAAAGTATTCATACCGCTTCACTTTTTCCACATTTTGTTATGTTACAGCCTTATTCCAAAATGGATTCAATAATTTTTTTCTCTCAAAATTCTACACAGAATACTCCATAATGACAAAGTGAAAAATGTTTTTTTTAGACAATTTTGCAAATGTATTAAAAATAAAACACTCATATCGCATGTACATAAGTATTCACAGCCTTTACTCAATACTTTGTTGAAGCACCTTTGGCAGCGATTACAGCCTCCAGTCTTCTTCTATGATGCTACAAGCTTGGCACACCTGGATTTGGGGAGTTTCTCCCATTCTTCTTTGCACATCCTCTCAAGCTCGATGAGGTTGGATGGGGAGCGTCGGTGCACAGCTATTTTCAGGTCTTTCCAGAGATGTTCAATGGGGTTCAAGTCCAGCTCTGGCTGGGCCACTCGAGGACATTCAGAGACTTGTCCCGAAGCCACTCCTTTGTCATCTCGGCTGTGTGCTTAGGGTGGTTGTCCTGTTGGAACGTGAACCTTCGCCCCAGTCTGAGGTCCAGAGCGCTCTGGAGCAGGTTTTCGTCAAGGATGTCTCTGTACTTTGCTGCATTCATCTTTCCCTCTATCCTGACTAGTCTCCCAGTTCCTGCCGCTGAAAAACATCCCCACAGCATGATGCTGCCACCACCATGCTTCACTGTAGGGATGGTATTGGCCTGGTGATGAGCGGTGCCTGGTTTCCTCCAAACGTGACGCCTGGCATTCACACCAAAGAGTTCAATCTTTGTCTCATCAGACCAGAGAATTTTGTTTCTCATGGTCTGAGAGTCCTTCAGGTGCCTTTTGGCAAACTCCAGGCGGGCTGCTATGTGCCTTTTACTAAGGAGTGGCTTCCGTCTGGCCACTCTACCATACAGGCCTGATTGGTGGATTGCTGCAGAGATGGTTGTCCTTCTGGAAGGTTCTCCTCTCTCCACAGAGGAACTCTGGAGCTCTGACAGAGTGACCATCGGGTTCTTGGTCACCTCCCTGACTAAGGCCCTTCTCCCCCGATTACTCAGTTTAGATGGCCGGCCAGCTCTAGGAAGAGTCCTGGTGGTTCCGAACTTCTTCCACTTACGGATGATGGAGGCCACTGTGCTCATTGGGACCTTCAATGCTGCAGAAACTTTTCTGTAACCTTCCCCAGATTTGTGCCTCGAGACAATCCTGTCTCGGAGGTCTACAGACAATTCCTTTGACTTCATGCTTGGTTTGTGCTCTGACATACACTGTCAACTGTGGGACCTTATATAGAGGACAGGTATGTGCCTTTCCAAATCATGTCCAATCAACTGAATTTACCACAGGTGGACTCCAATTAAGCTGCAGAAACATCTCAAGGATGATCAGTGGAAACAGGATGCACCTGAGCTCAATTTTGAGTTTCATGGCAAAGGCTGTGAATACTTATGTACATGCGATATTTGAGTGTTTTATTTTTAATAAATTTGCAAAATTGTCTAAAAAACATTTTTCACTTTGTCATTATGGGGTGTTGTGTGTAGAATTTTGAGGAAAAAAAAGAATTTAATCCATTTTGGAATAAGGCTGTAAGATAACAAAATGTGGAAAAAGTGAAGAGGTATGAATACTTTCTGGATGCACTGTAAGTAAAGGATTTGCTTAAGAATAATCTCCTTGATGACTTTTCATCCACTTCTATACATAGAGTAAAAAAAAAGGTAACATAATAAAACAGGTGAAGAAGCAGAGAGGACGCCGTGAGTTTGTGTACTAAAATAAGGTTATTTACTTAAAAATCGTTACATTGGACAGACTGTATACAGAGTTTTTCATTTCCTTGGTAAACTCATAAGGCACCGAACCAGATGCTGTAGAAAACAACAGCAAAACAAAAGGACATTACAGATTTACATATTAGAGATTATTCTTTTACGGGGGTTCTTGCATATTTATTACAGAGAAAAGCACGAAGTTACTGCTCTTAAATAACTACGGTATGAACGGTCCATTCACACACGTCGTCCTGCTGCTGAGGACAGAACCAACAACACAGTTTAAGGGACAGTCCAACAGAGACATCCAGGGTGTGGTTAGCCTAGCTTAGCACAAAGACTGGAAGCAGAGGGAAACTGCTAGCCTAGCTCTGTTGTAGCTAACTGCTGCTAAAACCAAAATGTCTCATGTTTACATTTTTATGTCGACTGCCTGTTTACACATTTGATCAGGTTTATCGAACAGGTGTCCAGGCTTCCAGTCTTTGTGCTAAGCTAAGCTAACCACATTCCGGACGGGTTTCCCAAATATTCTTAATGACAGTTTTGTCCCAAACTGGAACAATTTCTTGATTTTGATGCTCTTAGGAATAAGAAACTATGAAAGTTATTTTGGAATACAATAATCTCCAACAGACATCAGAAATAATCTGATTGGGCGGGTTAAACCTCAGTGGGAGGAGCCAAAGGACAACAGTTAATCTACGTACCAGTTTAGTAAAGCTGAGCGCTCTGATGTTAGCTTATCGTTAGCGTAGCTGACGGTCCAAGTTTAAACTAGCCAACAACTCGCGGCTCCGGATGAGTCTTAATGTCACTGTATCTCAGAATTATGACTCCAGTCAAAAATGTACTGCAGTATTTTAATTCAGATGTTAGCAATGATGAAATAAAATACTTTTCATTCAATTTGTTCCGTTCCTGACGTCGACTAATCGTCCTTAAAATTGAAGAAGATGCTGAGATGTTTCTGTCAAACTACTGAACAAACTTGGAACTTTCTTCACGTCACAGTTACACCAGTGGTGTACTCAGACAAGTAAAAGTAGTAATACTACAGTGTAGAAATACGCTGTTACAAGTAAAGGGCCTGCATTCAAATTTTACTTGGCTTCAAAATATACTCACCAAAAGTAAAAGTACTGTGCCATTAATTAGTATGTGTTTAAAAGAAATTAGGAAATTAAAAAGAACCTAATGGACGTCGTCAGTTTCACCAGCTGAGCTGAAGTTTCTTTCAATGAGTCCACAAAATATAGAAGTGATCAGCGATCGGATCAATAACAGCTTGCTGACTTGTTCGATCGTCTTTATTATCCTCTCTAACACCAGTTTTCTGGTCTGCGTGTGCCTCGTACGTCTCATCCGGAGCCAAAAGGAGTTACAAACACAGAAGAGTTGAACCTCTTTGTCTTGAAGAGACCCACATCACTCTTGGGCTCCCAGACCTGAACGAGATCTGCAGTTCTGGTTCAGGGTTGACATCGGGGCCTTTGGCTCCACCCACCGAGGTTTAACTCAACCAATTAGATTTGTTTCTGCCACCAGAGCAGCAACAAACAGACAAACATGAACCGGGATGTGGACAGACAGACAGACGGACAGGACGGGAGACGTCTCCGTAGCGACTCCGTCATCTCCCGTCAACGTCTCTGAGGAGTCGGCTGGACGTCAACACCACTGCAGCATAGTGTTCTGGTTTCTTAAATCTTCTCATGAGGAGGCACGGCATCTAACGAGCACATTTATTTACACATTAAATTCACATGTTATAATAGTACCTTATTCTTTATGATCAACTCTACGTTCAGAGCGGAGATATATTTCAATATGGCAGGAGAACTCAGTCCTGAACAGGAAACAACACACAAATTGGCATTTTTAGCGTTTTGAAACAGGCAGAAGAGGAGGAAGGCTGGCCGAGAAGGCTCCTTAAAGGAAACAAGAGGGTTCAAACGTTTCTGTTCGTTCTCAACGAACATCAAGAGGCAGCCACCTCCCCCTTCCCCCTTCCTCCTCCTCCTCCTCCTCCTCCACAGGAAGTCATCATCAGAATTCTGTTTATCATCTCGTTTGGCTTTCACAGAAAGCGTCAAACCTGGCTGTCTCGCTCCCTACGAGCCCCTCTGTGAGGAGGAGGAGGAGGAGGAAGGACTCCATGTTTGTTTCCAGGCTGCAGACAGACTGAACATGGAGGAAGGAGGAGGAGGAGGAGGATGAGAGGCGCAGTTCAGCCCTGAGGCGGGTCCATTATTTATCTCCCAACTTCTCCTCCTCTTCCTCCTCCTGATGAAGAGTGATGTACTGAGCCTGGGGAAGCCGGTCCGGTCCGATCCGGTCCGATCAGGTCCAGGTCAGGTCCAGGTCAGGTTGAGCGTGTTCTGGGTTCAGGTGAATCCGGCGGCGATGGGACGATGAGGAGGAGGAGAAGGAGGATGAGGGCGGTCAGATCTTGATGTCCTGGGACTCCACCATCTTGGCGAGCGTCTTCTTCACTCTGAGGATGGTGAGGCGGGAGGCGGGGTTGTGGGCCCAGCACTCCGACATCAGCTTCAGCATGGCCCGAAGGCACTGCGGAAACACCGACAACACACACACAGACACACACAGACACACACAGACACACACACACAGACACACAGACACACAGACACACAGTTAGAAAACCTCTGTTCAGACGGCACGAGGTCGTCTGTGAAAACACCTGGTGAACATCAACATGTTAGCATGCGTATGTTAGCATTTAGCTCAGAGCACTGACTGCTAAACATCAACATGTTAGCATGCGAATGTTAGCATTTAGCTCAGAGCACTGACTGCTAAACATCAACATGTTAGCATGTGTACGTTAGCATTTAGCTCAGAACACTGAATGCTAAACATCAACATGTTAGCATGCGTACGTTAGCATTTAGCTCAGTGCAGACTGTTCAGAGTCTCACCTCGTCGCTGTTCCAGCGGTTGGACACTGTGGGCCGCAGTCCTTTAACACACACCACCTCCAGCAAGTCTTCATAGGAGGGGTCAGAGGGCACCATCTCATAGTAGGGCAGCTGGTAGTCCTCCACAATACCTGAGCAGAGACAGGACCACAAAAACTGACTCACCTGAAGTGACCTGGAGGAGCAGAAGCATCTAAAAGGTCTAAACGTTTCGAGAGTGTATCAGAGTGTTTTTCACTGTGAAAGCAGCTCAGTTTTGGCATTTCTGTTGTGACACCACTGAAAAGATGATTATTGTACACGTTATTAACGGTCGCTGCTCATGACTTTGGGGTTGAATCTTTCCATTATTACAGCGTCGTTTCGTTTCAGTAGAGCTGTCGTTCCTTTTCTGGGAGCTAATGTTTCCATATCGTCTTGGTAAAGATGTAAACAGAAGTCCGTATCATATTGTAACGTCAATCATCTGAATATTACCAAGCTGAACTGTGTGCAGTAACGTCTTCTCACCAGCAGATGGAGCCTCTTAATTTACCTATAAAACTAACTGGACTTCTGCTCTGTCTGTCTGTCTGTCTCTGTCTGTCTCTGTCTGTCTGTGTCTGTCTGTGTCTGTGTGTGTGTGTGTGTGTGTGTGTCTGTGTGTCTGTGTGTGTGTGTGTGTGTGTGTGTGTGTGTGTGTGTGTGTACCTCCAGTGACGCAGCGTCTGGCCATCTCCCAGATGACGAGGCCGTAGCTGTACATGTCGGCCATGATGTAAGCCTGGAAGTGGTTCTTGTTGAGGCTCTCGTCCAGGACCTCGGGGGCCATGTAGCGCCTCGTCCCGACCCGAGTGCTCAGGGGGACGTCCACCTCGTTAGTGTCGCTACGGCAACAGAAAGGACAGCGTTGTCAGTCAGATGCTGCGGTCAGCGTACACAGCGAATTCATGTTCGAATAATATCAACAATAAACTAACACACCGTCGACAACGTGCAGGAACTGAAGACAGCGTACCTGTTGAACTTGACGGCGAGGCCCAGGTCTGCGATGCAGCAGGTGCCGTTCTTCTTGATCAGGATGTTCTTGCTCTTCAGGTCTCGGTGGGCGATGGCCGGTTTACCCTGCGTGCCGTAGATCTCCGTGTGCAGGTGGCAGAGGCCGCAGGCGGCGGAGTACGCCAGTCGCAGCAGAGTCTGCGTGTCCAGCGTGGTCAGCCTCAGGAAGTCGTACAGAGAGCCGTTCTCGTGGTAGTCGGTGATGAGGAAGAGCTGCGTGAAGGCGCCGGTGCCTTTGATGTCGGCCGCGATGAAGCCTGCGGGAGGGAGAGAGAGACGGTCGACGGGTCAGGAAACATGCAGACAGTCCAGAGACGTCCAGGACCTGAACAGGTTTCCTTCACACCTCCAGACTGAGTAAGTATGAAGTCTATTATTATTAAATATGATGTATTATCGTTATTATTATCATTACTATTATTATTGTTATTGCGTACATTTCCAGTCAAGAAAGATTGCTGTTGATTTTCAATTCATTTCTGTAAAGTATGCAAATCAGAAGGGACACACACACACACACACACACACACACACACACACACACACACACACACACACACACACACACACACACACACACACACACACACACGTCCTCCTGTCTAAGTGAGTCAGTGTGTCTTCAGTTCATCACAGCCGTCTGTCTCCGTCTCTCAGCCCGTCGTCGTCGCGTCTCGTCGCTCTGACAGCCGACGCTCGCTGTCATTAGTTTAAATCATCAACCACATTAAAAATCAATGGAGGTATTGATCGGCCCTGCGGCCCTGCGGTCTTCAGTCTTCTTGCTGAATCACTCTTTGAACATATTCTATAAATACGCTCTCTTTCTTCAAAGGGAAACACAACGGGGGGACTTGAGAAGATGAACTTTCAGTCTCCCGGTGCCATCGGAGCAGTAGGGACGTGAAACGTTGATGACTGGACTTTACTTTGATCTACTGAGCGCAGGGAGGGCTGAACGTGTCGTACCGAGGATGTTCTCGTGTCTCATCAGGACGGTCTGGTAGATCTCCGTCTCTCTGAACCAGCTGGCTTCCTCTCGGGTGAAGAAGACTTTGACGGCCACCTTCTCTCCCCTCCAGCGGCCCAGCCACACCTCGCCGTACCGGCCCTTACCGATCTGACGCACCATCTGGATCTGCTTGGCGATGGTCCGCTGCACCTGAGCGGGCGAGAGGGGAGGGTGTGAGGAGGCGTCACGTCATATCAGCGTAAAAACATGAATGTGTCGCAGAGAATTTACATCTCGGGATTATTTTCAGAATTCTGTTATTTAGTTTCTACACAAATCTGGACATTCGGTCACTAAAGTCACATGATCAACAACTGTCAAGCAGCTTGTGATTGGACAGCTTGTTGCCACAGTAACATACAATTCAAACAAACTATGCACGGAACTGAGAAAAGGCTGGCAGCATTAGAGAAAACTGACACCAGGTGTGACATGGTGACTGTGTCTATCATGGCTGCATTTATACGTGCATAGTTCATGTAATTAATGTCTTCCTGATGCAGTGTTGTGTCCCTACCAGCAGGGGGAGTCCGGAGCCACTGCCGGAGCTCTGCGATTGGTGGATGAGGTCTTTGAGAGACTCTCCAGCAGGGATGAAGACTTCCTGCTCCAGATCCTTGTGATACCGCTGACGCTCACTCTGCCACTTATACCTGACACACACACACACACACACACACACACACACACAGGATTATATTTCTTTATATAGGATAACAGACCGGTTCTAAGGTCTCTTTCACACCTGAAGGTAGGCCTTCAGGTGGTGTGAGCTGCTGTGGATTATGTTCAGGTGATGGCCTACCTGTAGTAACAGACCACGGTGACGCAGATCAGAGTGCAGCAGCAGACCGTCATGGAGATGAGGAAGGCCAGCCAGTGGGGGCTGCCTTCTGGAAACATCCAGAAACAAACAGAACAGAACAGTGTTAACTCCGGCCTATTCACCTGGTGAACACCTGGATCAGTCTGGAGAGTGTTAATGTTACCGGCGGGAGCCTGTGGGGGGAGGGTGGGCTGCAGGTCTCTGTTGCAGAAGTCGGTGTTGCAGCACTCGATGGTCCTCCTGGTCTGAGCTTTGGGAGAGTCCTGTCAATCAAACCAATCATACAATCAATTCCCCGCCTCTTCTTCTGTCTGTCAGGGGACACACCTGACACCTACAGGTGTGTGTGTGTGTGTGTGTGTGTGTGTACCTTGCACTGGAAGTGTGACCCTTCATACTTCATGCAGCCGGAGGTGAGGATGGGCTCCGCGTTCTCATCCTCCTCGATGATGGCAAAACACTGACCATTGGTCCTGCGGACACACACAGATCATTCATATGTATCAATAACTTTCCCCCCACCCTGTCCTCGGGCTAGACTGGACCCCCCCCCCCCGTCCTGTATTCTTCTGTGCCGTCTCTACTCACTGGCAGGTGTTGTTGGTGGCGTCCTCGGGACAGTGTCCGGAACAGTAGCAGCTGAGGAAGCGAGCGGCGTCCTCGGGTGCGATGGTCGAGTCCTCACCAGGCCGCCGAGCCTCAGGTTTCACCCCCGTCCCCTGCAGGACGTGGTCCGGGTTCTGACCTGCAGCTGGACGGAGAAACAACAAACTGAGTCAGAAGCAGATTTTAAATTAGTTTTACAAACAACAGAACAGCCGAGGAGAACTCCAGAGAGTGAGGAGGTGCTGCTGGAGGCGAAACATTCCTCCTCTATCAGCAGGACAGGAGGAGGAGGAGGAGGAGGAGGAGGAGGAGGAGACCACAGCTATGTACTGACAGAAGCACTGCAGCAACAGTTTCCTCACAATCTTCACATTTTAGACAATTTTGAAACTCCAAAGTCAAAAACATAAGCAGATGAGGGGTCAGAGGTCAGAGGTCAGAGGTCACAGCGTGCAGGTAAACAGGACTTTCAGGTGACGTCAACCCTCCACCCCGACAACCCTGTTGGAGCTCTTTGCTTAAACCTCATTAATTGTCTTCTTAAAGTTTATTCATTATATCTTAAATACCTGCTCACGATTACTAATTTAAATTGTTGGACAACAAGTAACTTTTCAGTGTCGATGAATCTGCAGGTGATTTTCCGACGGATCTCTTTGTCTTTGTAAGAGCACAGAGGCGACGTCGTCAAACGCCTTGTTTAGTCAAAGCAGGAGTCCAGAACACAAAGAGATTGAAGATCTAAGGAGCTGCAACAGCTAATGTGATAAGTGGATTATCAAATTACATCATAGTAATTTTCTGCCAATCGACGGATGAATTCAGCTTCATCAGAGAGAGAAAACATTCTTTTAAGTTCAGATAAAAAGGTCAGACAGGGAGGAGGAGAAGTCTTAATCCCTCCATCCTGCTCTGTTCATCCCTCTCTTATCAGTCCACCTTCTCTGCCATCTTCTGTTTATCTCCTTCTCTAATCCCTCTCTGGTCTCCATCCCTCATGCAGGACTGGGCTTCAGGTTTTGTCCCTCACTTCTTCTACACTCTTCTATCTCACGCCTTCCTTTCTTTTCTCCTCTCTTTGGCTCGTGAAGTTTAAACCCTCTGAGGTGTGCAGACGTGCATGCTGTCAAGTCTGGACATGAACTACCTGCACACCTACACTTGGAGCTGCCTGGTCGTCATGGTTACAGTCCGTCTGAGTGTGTGTGTATCTCTCTCTCAGAGTAAAACCTGGTCCTGTGGTTCAGAGACAGAGCTCAGCGAGTCCACCTGAGGATCTAACAGACCGTGACTACCGTGATGTTTAACGGATGCTCAGAGGGGAAGTCTGCCCTCCGTCCACACTGAAACTGCTTTCACAGTTTGTAAATCTTCAACTCTGTTTCAGTGTGTGAAACCGTGACGTCGGCTGCCCACTGAGTGAAACCTCATTTTCATCGTGTATGTAGCTGATGGTGCGGCACAGCTGTGGTCATTAACCTGTACGGACAGGTCACAACATGCTGCACGACATTAGTGACTTCCTCATATTAAAGCCTGGTGTTGGAGGGCATCTACGACGCAGATCTGCCCTCTGACCTCCTGAGTGGAGGCAGGAGGAGTTCATCTGACGCAGACATGATGAGAATGTTTTCACAGTGAAATCTGTGCAGCTTTAAACTGATAAATGAAAAACATGAAGCTGAAAAACAAAAAAGCAACTGAACGGTGATGTCATCACCGTCTAGACCTGGAAACCCTCCCTCTCAGGCCAGGACAGCTCTGATTGGCTAAAGAGCTCTGACTGACTGCAGCGAGGAGGAAGGAGAAGAGAAGGGATGGAGGGTGTGTTGAGGCTGGAAATGGCTGCTCTGTTTCTGAGTGTGTGTGTGTGTGTGTGTGTCCATCCACATGTGTGCTTAATTGTGCCTGCAGTCAGAGTGGAGACTGAGGTCTGGCAGAGAGCACGCTGGGTAATCAGACTCTGTCCATGTGCTCTTAAAGTCACAGTGCTGCTTCAGACTATTTATTTACAGGCAGCAGCAGCAGCAGGATCAGACTCATGTAAACATCTGAGCAGACGGAGGACGCTGGACGCAGAGTTTGAGCATGAGGCAGCTTCTTGTGTCGGTCTGCAGACACAAAGTTAGCTGCTCTCCCCCAGAGAGACTTCAGACTGTGAGTTAGTCAACAGAGACTCACTGACTGCAGTTTATTAAAGATGAAGCAAAAAGAAATCAAAAGAGAATCCACTCGTTTCTTTCAGATGTGCTGCTTGTCTTTAACTGAATATCTTCAGGATTGGACTTTTGGTTGAGCACAAAGACATTTTTTCAACTTTTGACTCTCATTTTTACAGTTTCACAGATTAAAAGATGAACGGGAAAAATAATCAGCAGATTAATCGATAATGAAAACAATCATTAGTTGCATTCAAATAAAAATCAGATGTACTAAAGAAGAATGACAGCAGACAGACAGAGAGAAACAGTAGAACAAACTGGGTTATTAAACATAAGGAGAGGACAGGAAGCAGACATATGGAAGAGAGTATGAAGGCCAGACTGAGGGCGAGCTGCCGGTTACAGGAGCGCTTGTTTTAGCTCCTGCCGTGTCCCAGTCGCCGGTCGGTGTGCAGTCGGTGTGGTCTGCACACACAAAGCTCTCCTGCAGAGAAACTTTACGACTGTGAGTTAGTCAACAGTGACTCACTGACTGCAAGCATGCAGAGTAATAAAGACGATATGATCAAACTCAGCTGACGCCCACACAGAGAGGAATCAGATAGCAGTGTTCAGTGGAGTTACTTCAGGAGACGAGCGTGGATGAAAAGTACCAACATCTATGATTTACACCGTTTGAGAGGTTGTTCCCTCCTCCTCCTTTCAGGAGAAAGCAGAGATACTCAGAGCCTTTACTTCAGTAACACTACCAATACTACAATATAAATACTCTGTTACTGCATTAGAAATGTTCCTTCAGTTCCTTCCTGTGAATGTACTACTATTATATTATTAATGTAAAGCAGGATTTTACTGTTTTAAGGTGGAGCCTATCTTATATAACTAATGATTATTTTCATTCTGGATTAATCTGCTGATTATTTTCTGGTTTCATACATTAATTGTTTGTTTTAGTTTTCAGTCCAAAGTGACTCCTTCACAATGTCTTGTTTTGTCCAAAGCTCAACATTATTCAGTTCACAAAGAAAAGCAGCAAACAGTCACATTCGAGAAGCTGAAACCATGAAATATTCTGCATTCTTCATGAAAAAGGATCAAAACAGTCACTGAAACGTTTTTTTGATAATTGACCAATTAACAGTAACTAATACATCAATCTTTTACAATGCATCTTATCATGTTTTAAAGTAACTAGCCCCTCCAGCTGTTGGATAAATGTACAGACACATCGAAGTACAACACTTGAGTGAATGTACTTGGTTACACGGTGGAAAGGAATGTGGTAAAAGCAGCTCAGGGAGCGCTTGTTTTAGCTCCTGTCACGCCCCAGCTGTTAAAGCACAGCAGAGGGGGTGAAGTGTGTCTGAAGGAGAGCCGGTCGAACACTATCTGAAAGTCATCGTTATCGGCTCCTCTGTGTTGGAGACGTACCAGACGCCCTCTGAGCTGATAAACTCCACCCGTCTGGTACGCCACGCACGGCTAAACAAACAAACCATGAGTAAATACTCAGACCGGGGGTGCTGTACCTGAGACGCTCGACGAGTTCACCACCTTCACGAAGCGTTTAGTCAATTAGGTGTTTGCCACAAAATTAATCAGCAACTAATTTGATAATCAATGAATCATTTCGGTCTTCTTTCAAGCAAAAACTCCAAATATTCTTTGGCTTCAACAAAGTGAGAATTTTCTGTTTTAGTTTTTTTTATTATTTGATTTCATTTTTTCACAATATTCTGACTTTTTATACTAAATAGACTAAATGATTGATTAATCGCAGAGATAATAATCGTGTTTTTACTATTCTTATGCTACTATCAGAGGATGATATTTGACGTGTTTAAATGTTGTTTGTTGCTGATGTCTGATACCTCTGATTAGACATCAGTGGAAACATCCTCCAGTCAAAACCATCAGACAACAAAACATCAACAACTCAAACTGTTCAGATTCAAAACCGATGACTTATTCTCAGATCAAACAGGTTTTGATTTCATTTAGACGGTATTTTATTTAGGGAACATGCTGCTTGTGACCTTTGAAAGTTTTATGTTTATATTTCTCAAAGTAAATAAGGAGTCTGTAATGGGGGGGGGAGGGGGGCAGGACAGATCAGCTGTCAACCACACTGAAACCCAGAGAGAAAGATCACTGTCACCTCCCTCTGCTCAGCCCCCTCCTCCGACCTTGGAAACAGGGGAGGAAGAGAGGGAGGAGAGGAAGAGTAAGTGTACCAGATGTGAGAGGAAAACGAAGACAGACAGGTTGTCTCTCAGGGGGAGCAGGTGGAGAGAACGTCCTCGCAGGTTTGATCACACAACAGCAAAGATGTCCCATCAAACCTACATGAACCTGAACGCCTCACAGTGATGGTGACACCTGGTGGTGTCTCCAGTCTGACGGAGAACAGGACAGAGAGGACAGGACATGAGTCCTGGTGGTGTCTCCAGTCTGACGGAGAACAGGACAGAGAGGACAGGACATGAGTCCTGGTGGTGTCTCCAGTCTGACGGAGAACAGGACAGAGAGGACAGGACATGAGTCCTGCTGGTGTCTCCAGTCTGACGGAGAACAGGACAGAGAGGACAGGACATGAGTCCTGCTGGTGTCTCCAGTCTGACGGAGAACAGGACAGAGAGGACAGGACATGAGTCCTGCTGGTGTCTCCAGTCTGACGGAGAACAGGACAGAGAGGACAGGACATGAGTCCTGCTGGTGTCTCCTTGGTTCTCTCTTGTTACGAGCCGTCATCACTTCTGCAGGACGACGCATCCTGAACTCGATCTCAGCTGCGTGTCGTCTGTCATCAAATCCACCTCCTGGTACGACATCCTGCACGAGATTTGTCACCTCTCTCATGTCCCACAGTAACTGAGACCTGAACGCCACATTCAGTCACAGTACAAACGTTTCTACACTTTGTAGTTTGTTTCCCTGCTTCAAAGTGACTGAGGGGTGACGTGGTCGTACGATTTCATTCACAAAGTCATTTCAGGTTAGTTTAGAGTCCTGATGATTTTGTTTTGTACTGATGCCATCTTACTTATGTCATGCTCTTATTTTGAAGGCCTCTTATGTCCTGTTGGTTTCATCTTCCTCTTGAGACCTTGAAATACTTTTATACTTTTATATATATATATAATTTCACCTCCTCTAGCTGAGCTAATTATCATGACGTAGTCTGAGGCAGAAGTGTTTCTTCTGTGACGTCTTCCTACATTAAACCCACACTTCTTCTCCTGTTTGTTTTCCACTTTTACGACTCTTTTCATTAAAGCAGGGCCTACAAACTCCACCTCTCCTCCGTCAACTTCCTCCGAGATGTTTATTCGGCCGACCCTGCGTTGCCGTGGTGACGGCGGGCAGCCGACAGCTTCCCAGTGAGGTAATTACCACCCGACGCTCGTGAAAACCTCGAGCCGACCAGACGACAGAGCAGAGCTGTGAAGTGAACCTGCCTCAGGTGACGCCACGATAACACGACACACAACACGTCTTTACGTCTCCTGGAAACTAAAATGTTTCAGGATATAAAATCATGCTGCTACTTCATGCAGCAGAGGACAGTTTGGACTGAAGGTTTTCACCTCGTTCACCTGTTGGAAACTGTTCTGTTGCTCTGCAACATTTAGAGACATAGATATAAAGATATAAATGATATAAAACAACACGTTTCCGTTTGTTCCAACACATTTCACTTGACGTCTAGTTTGGACTAAATCTGGGCGTCATTTGTATTTCTGGATGTCGTCGTCAGGCTGCATCACTTTGCTACAGACGATCATGTTCATTAACGAGAGGGGAAATAAACTCCTTTTCAAAGGGCGAATATGTCTCCGGAGGGACTGAAGGATATTTCCGGAGAACAATGGCTGTTTGGAGCATTTCGTGGCCCTGACAGCTCGTACAGTGCCATACAGGAAATGGTTAATGTGCAGAGAGGAAGTGAGAGCGGCAACAATCAGTTCAACAGCTTCCTGCAGGGAGGAGTGGCGGACGGGACGGAGAGAGTTTCTGAGGGCTGATCCAGCTGCTGATCCAGCTGCTGATCCAGCTGCTGATAGTGGAAACCTCTTATTCTGAACTGAGGGTTTTATTCTCTGTCTGTGTGTGTGTCAGTTAGCAGTCTGCAGCTAAATGAAGTTTACACTTCACCTGTGAAGCTAAATTTTAAAAAATAAATGCCAACCAAGTGGAGAGAAAAACGACTGCCAGCAAAAGATGAAATATATACACCGTTTTATATGATTTATGTACAACTGTGAAAGGAAACTGATCTTTTACAGACTACAGGTTTGTTTCAGGTACAGATTATTAGTATTATATTGTTTTGTATTATAAGTATTCCCCATTCAAACACAGACCCTCGTCACATACTGCAGTGTACAGCTGAACCCTCACTAATCTGATAACATATATTTTACAACGATGGTGATTAGTAATTAAAGTGTTAAAGCAGGTCATGTATTCCACACTGCTGACTTCTTCAATGCTCAGGCCATTAAAACCACTGAGTCAGACCATCACGAGAAAATAAAACTCTCCACTCAAAACAAACTGATTCAGTCCTTTTAGAGTTGAAGCTTTCTGGGACGCTTTAATGCTTTTAAATGAGGCTGAAGTCAACAGACGGACGTGACGATGTGAATAAACAAGTGGAAACTAGTTTGATAAGACGACAGAAAAAGTCTGTCCTCTCCTCCCCAGATAACTGCCTGTGCGTGTGTGTGTGTGTGTGTGTGTGTGTGTGTGTGTGTGTGTGTGTGTGTGTGTGTGTGTGTGTGTGTGTGTGTGTGTGTTATCAGGGAGTCTGGGTCAATCACAGTCAGTGACACTTGGCTGAGCACCGCCCTGCTCCTATCAGCCGGCTGGGTGAGTGTTTGGAGGCCAGTGATTGGCAGGTCAGAAGGTGACCTTTCTCATGTTCAGAGCAGCAGTTTTAGGACTCTGAACATCCACACTGTGCTGACAAAACCTGGTCCTTTGTCCACAATAAACACACAAAAGCTGAGCTTTACACTCACTGTACAACATGCCCTCTGTCCTTCGACAGAGATTCAGATGAGGACGAACTCCACTAAAAAGTTAAATGATCAATTTTTTGATGTAATATCTTGTATGTCATACATACAGTATGTTGGATTAATTGTTTTAGCTATAAAATGTCCATCACATTATCCCTGAGTCCGACGTGACGTCTTCAATTAGCTGGTAACAGCCCAAAGGTCATTATAAAATTGAATGATTATCAAAAAAGCCTCTGTTTATTAATCAGCTCTAGTTGGGATATTCTAAATGTATTACGGATTGTATGTAGTGACATAGTTGTTGCCAACAACTAATTAACAAACAATAAATGAAAATATGTCATTTCTTTCTCTCTCATTAGTTCTGAAGCTCCGTCGGACGCTGCTGGAACTCACTGGACACACGGCCGTCCATCTGTAAGGCCTCGGTCCCACCGGGCCGAAGAATGAGGCCGAGTTAGATTTCAGCAGCAGACAAATATGCTGCTGTAGAGTTCTTCCTCTCCATTGTTTCCACAGGTAGAGGTGCATTTCTAAAGTCTCTCCATTATCAGCCAATTGGCACTTAATCACAGCTTTAACAAAAGGCCTCTGATACAGATCTGTGTGTACAGGGGGGGGGGGGCTGATTACAGAGGAGGGGCATGATGACTTTTTATGTTAATGTCAGTCTGAAAGGAATGCTTATCTCACTGAATACAAGCTAAAGAGTTAATGACTAACTAAAAGGCCGGGTTCAACAGGGCCGACCCAAAAGCTTCAAAGCTGGTAATCGATGTCCAAAGTGTGTGTGTGTGTGTGTGTGTGTGTGTGAGAGTGTGTGTGTGTGTGTGTGTGTGAGAGAGCGCTTCGGCGTGAAATGACTGAGGCAGCAGAGAAGTGGATTGTAAAGGTCTTACCATCAGCTCTGAGGGTCAGCAGGTGAGCAGCGGCCATCACAGCCAGACAGAACGGTAGACCTGCCATCCTGCAGCAGGACTGGACTGAGACTGGACCTGAACTGGGATTAGGAACTCGTGGTCAGCTGGTCTGTGTGTTGGACCGTGAGGAGACGCTCAAGTCCTGATAAAAGTCTTTAATCCACAGCAGGAGTCGGGGAGTGGGGGAGCTGGGAGGAACTCCGGCCGGCCGGACGAGGCCTCGGAGGGAGGAGGAGGGTCAGATGGAGGGTGGAGGGGGGAGACGACAGGATGGGGTTGAGGTTTGGAGGGTGATATCACAATAGCAGGTCCTCTTCTGTCTCACTGGCTCTTTGGGTCCAAAACCCTGAAGAAGGAAAAGACACAGAATTAAACAGCTGATTCTCTGGTGTCAAACTTTCAGGTCTAAAACACAATCAGCAACTTACAAAACAGAAACACACCAGGTCGAGGTCTGTGACTGATCCCCATCCTCAACAAACTGCAGTTCACCCCAGAGCCCCCGTCATCTGTAGCTGCAGCACTTTACAGGTTTAATCAGCATGATTAACCTGCTTGTCGTGTGCTTCCTGCTTTTTCTTCTTCTACAGATTCTTTTAGTTTTTCATCACACTCAACATTATTACTCGTGTTCTTTCTTTAATACACCTCACCTACAGTTATTATTTATCTATTTATCTATTTATTTACTTATTCACAGCTGCTGCTCAGCTGCAGTCCAGCTCAGTCGCCCCACACTGAACTCCTCCATCAGCCTACACGAGTCTCTTTGTTCGTCGTCTGTGATGTGAAAACATCATCACACCACAAAGTCAGAGAATAAAAAGTGTGCGTCCTGCTCATAGTTCAGCTGGACTCCAGTATAGGAGGTCGCACCAGCGTCTGGTTCAGCGGTAGTTTAGCCCACTTCGAGGTCATTTTAAGACAGGACTGTTTGTCAAAGGTTATCCTGCATAGTTCTTTGTGCAGTGATGCAGCTGTAGTACAGGAGGACAGAGTAAGACTTGGAGAACACACTCTGCTTTTAAAACATTTAACCACAGAAGGCAGTGGTGTGGTCTGGTCTGGTCTGGTCTGGTCTGGCATGGCTTGGCTTGGCTTGGCTCGGGCTCTCCCTCCTGGTGACCCCTGCCGGCCCGGCTCTGGCCTCTGACGGTCCAACTAACTACCAAATTATTTGCCAGGGATGTTCTGCAATTACAGGCGCTGGCCCTGCGCAGCGCTGATAACGGCATGTCGCAATTAGTGGGCACTGAGAGGGATGGAGGGGGGTGTGTGTGTGTGTGTGTGTGTGTGTGTGTGTGTGTGTGTGTGTGTGTGTGTGTGAATTAGTGGAGATGCACGGCCGGTGTCTGTCACTTTTCATTTGCCCGGGGGGACAAAGAGGTCCGACCTGTGACCCACTTTTCACACATCTCAGACTGAGGAGGCAGAGAACAAAGACACACACACACACACACACACACACACACACACACACACACACACACACACACACACAGTACATGCGGTGTATGCGAGCAAGTGTGTTTTATTGCACGGATGCATTGAATGGGTGTGTGTGTGTGTGTGGGGGTGAGCCAGGAAAAGTGTGTGTGAAAGAGTGGTATGCACGAATGTGTGTGTTGCATTGCTATCTTCGTGAGGACCAATCTCAGTTTTAAACAATCGCAGTGAGGACATTTCTGCCTCCTCACTACATCAAAGGTCTGAACGCAGCCCAACATGGTGCCTCCAGCCATCGGCTTCATCCAGACAGCATTATGTGACCAAAAGTTCAACTGACCCGAGAACAGTCAGACGACATGATGCTGCTCTACAACCTTTCAGTACCTGCATTTTTAAATAATGGAAGGAGACACGTTGTGCTTCTTGTTGCAGATCAGGAGAGCAAATATGATAAAACTGCTGCTTTCCTGAAGAGTTGACTCTAGTTAATGAGACAGTATCCTCAGGCGTTATTACACCTGACAACAGACAGGGAGGCAGAACATTAAACTCTTAACAACACAGGTCCCCATTTTTCTCCATTAATCCTGTTGTCAGATCTCAGCAGCAGCAGCTCTAATACCAGGTGTGAATGCACCCAAAACGCATTGAAGACTGAACGCTCAGACCACATTCGGAGGTGGTCTAGGCCGCTTGTGTCCACATTCTTTTAGCAGTGTGTATGCAAATGCATCCCAGGCCACATTGACGGACCGCCTATTCAGGTGATGTCCTCCGTGTAAGCGGACGTATGCACTCACTAGCTAGCTCAGTTAGCCGTGCAGCAAGCGCTCCACTGCCCAGACTGGGAGCTCGAAACACCAGGGGAGCGTTGGTGTTTACACCGCCAGCACAGGAGCTTTGGACGGCCGGGAGGAGGAGGTTTAACAAAGCTGTTTATAAGCTTCACAGCTAATAGACCGCTAGCTGCAAGACTAACTGAGCTAATTAGCTAACTGCAGCTACAGTTAGCGGTTACTGTAGCAACGAGTAAAGCTTTCTGTCCATCAGGAAACTCCGTGAATCACAGAGAATTGAGGCAGAGCAGCCGGAAGACATCAGAGGGAGAACAGAAAATATTTTCTCCATAAAACATGTTTCACCAAAAGCAGTGAATAAAGTTATCAAGTTGTGTTTTGTACAGTAATCAGTGAGGCCTGGCCCCCAGAAACACTCGCGTTGATTATTTTTCCAACCTAATTCTTGTCTCATTTGTGGTCTGAAACACTATGTTCATCAAATTCAGGTTAAAAACAACAACAACAACGTATTTGCTCTTTGCAAACGGAAGCTGTGTACGTGTTTATGTGGGAAGTGAGATCTGATCCCAAGTGGTCACTGGAGACGCATGTTGATGCCAGGTGTGTACAGACGCACCTGGAGCTGTCCACTTGCGATCGGATCACTCAGAACGCATGTTGATACCAGGTCTGAACAGGCTCAAAGACACATTCAGACAGAGGGAGGGCAAGACGAGGCAGGTTCAGGAGGGACCGTCTGTTGTGAGCCCCCAAGACAGGAAGCTACCTCCCCCCTCCACACACACCCTTCTTAAATCACCCGACACATCCACTTCCCTTTGAAAACACAAGGTAAGACGACTGCACGCACACACACACACACACACACACACACACACACACACACACACACACACACACACACACACACACACACACACACACACACACACACACACACACACACACACACACACACACACACACACACACACAGCTGGCGACTGACATGGAGACTGTGTGTTATCACAACTGGCAGCTGAAACACTCAAAACACAGAAGACGTCTCACTGGAGGCCGAGATACAGAGAGTCAGACAATTCAGAGAAATGAAATGTTCGTTCAACACACAATAGGCAGGAGGTTAAAAAAACAGCCAGATTCTCCAAACCCACTGGGTGTCAGGTAACTTTCCCTCCTCCTCCTCCTCCTCCTCCTCCTCGGTGGAGTCGTGTTCAAACTTGTCTCTGATCCTTCTGCCTGCTTCTCAGTCAAACAACAAAACTCCTTCTTCCTCCAGCAGAAGGAAACAGAACGTTTTTTTAATGCTGATAACCAGCGTCTCGTTTCCGCCGATCCATGTTCTTCAGATATCGACTTCTACGTGTTCGATGTTCACGGCAGGTTGAACTCTTTGGGACGCGCAGATCTTCAAATAACCAGGTCAGTTGTGTGAAGTAAGTATATTTACTGAAGTACTGTACTACAATTCTGAGGTACTTAGGGTTACTACAGCTCAGTGGCAAATATTGTGCTTTTCTTCTTTCCTCTCCCATTGATCAGCTCACGACCCCTCAGAACATAAATCAACCCATTTCATTCATCTTCTTTCCAACAATGTGACTTAAATCTGTGGACACTTCTGATAACTGATCTGATTATGATGACACATAAAGGTTTGGTACTAGTGGACGTCCATGTGACTAAAAAGGTGCTCCAGACTTTCCCTCATGCCAGTCTGATGTGTTCTGGCTTCTGTGGGATTCAAACCTGCGTCCTTTCACTTCGGAGACAGTTAATGTGCAGTCTAGTCTGTCTTGTCTTGTCCTGTCCTGTCCTGTCCTGTCCTCCTCTGGCCGTCTCCTCAGTTAATGTAGCGTAGCTGCTGTGGCTAGCTGGACGTGACATCAGAGTCTTGGAGGAGGAACATTCAGCGTGACGGGAATGAAAGGAGGTATTGTTAGCGGTCCCACCTGTACAGAATAAACCACCCTTATAGGGAACCACTGAGCCATAGCCGGACCCCCCCACCCCAGGGGAAGGAATTTGAGGTCACACCGCTCCGGGAATGCTGGGAAATTTGGTGGGATAGAAACCCAAGCAGTGGGTTAAGACTTGTAGAAGAAAGAGAGCTCTTTAAAAGGCTTTCATTGAGCTCTATGCTTCTGGGTACAATAACTTTTCATTTGGCTGGAGAGGCAGCGGCTATAAAAACTATTATGTAAAGTGATACGACACTGCCATGACTGGTGGCTACTGCAGCAGTCTGTAAGAGGAGTTTAATGAACTTTTATTATTATGATCAGGATGAGTCTCCTTTCTGATGGATTAGTTTCAGCCACTTTAATGCAGAGCAGAGTTAGAGGTTCACTCATTTTGTTCAACACTGGTTTGGTACAAAAGTTTGACCGGAAAACTTAAATCAACGTCCACTTACTAGATTTTTCCAGCAGATAGTTTGCTCAGTTTTCATAGAGATCGCTCAGACCTCAAGGCTTTTTTGTCAAACAGCTAATTTCACAGTGAAGAAGGAACTTTTATGTGGAGCTGAAACGATCAGTCGATGAATCAATTAGTTGATAAGAAATATAAAAACAACAGCACACTACTGTCTTCTGTTACTGTGCAGGACTTTAAAACACACCAACACATGGCAGGAAAGGCCTTCCATCCCTCCACCTGTCTGAGCCCCAGAGCACGACTAGCTCTAGAGTGTAGGACTGATTCCAGAGGCTTCGCAGAACAAAGTATTACGCAAACCTGTTTCAAGACAAAACTACCTTTTGAAAGACTTTTGTGTTTGTTGGGAAAAGGTTTTACGATATCAAACTGTGGCACAGCTTGTTTAGGAGGGAAACTCCTCAAAGAACTGTGAAAATGCTGTAAAATGACACTAGACCTTGCTAGGAGGTAGTGGGGGCCGCAGGCATTAATAATCCATCTGTAATACTTCCCCCCCTCCTCCGCCCCCCTGGACGGACTGCAGCGTGAGGGGCCAGACATCAATAATCAAGCCTTAATGGGTCTCCACTTCCTGCTCTGGAGGAATGGCGGCAGACTAAATAAACGACACAGAGGCCTGATTGGAGGGCCGGCAGAGACCGACGGCTCTGAGCTCCACAAATAAATGCAGTAATGAGGGAGATTGGGATCGGTGCTGGAGCTGGTGGAGAACATTAACGGGACAGCTGGGACGGAGCACAGCTTGTTTTTATGGATTACCGTTTCATCCCTAGCTTCTCAGCTGCCCAGTCGTCAACATTTGGGGGGTGACTACCATCACTTAATACAACTTCAATTTAGTGATTAATCGTTTAGCCAATAAAATGTCACAAAATAGTAAATCAGTTTCCCAAAGCTCAAAGTGACGTCTTCAAATGTCTCTTTTTGTCCGACCAACAGTCCGAAACCCAAAGATATTCTGTTTATAATGACCTTGAGTGACTTTCATGTGCTACAGAGTTGCTGAACTTCACTTCCCAGAAAACAACTGACTATTAACAAGTGTGGGAGGGACGATGATGACTGCTTAGCAAACTGGATTAACTGCCCCCCCCCTCCATTAAAGCAGCTGAATCAGCTGTTAGCAGCTCCTCTCTGCAGTGTCCTCTTGGATGGACAGACAACTATCACTGGATCACTGTGACACTGAAGGAAACTTAAAAACAGGAGGATTCTCAGGCAGGTTCTGCAGTTAGAAGGAGCATCTTTTTTCTATGATTTCATCAGTTTATCATGTCTGACTTATGACTCCAGGAAGAAATATGATTTTTGATGCACTTGCGGCAACTTGAGAACAGTTTTTAAACCTGACGCAGAGAAAGAAAATGTCTCTGAAGAGAAGGACATCAGACTCACATTTATGTGTTTTTACACTTCATACACTTGTTATTTCACTTGAATGAGGACAAGACCACAGAAGAAGAGGTGCCATCACCTCAAAAGAGAAGAAGTCAAGGTACAGTAGCCTGGATGTGCTAAACCAGTTTCTATTCTTCCACTTTACTGACATTATTTCTTCCTCTCCACCACATCACCTTTCCTTTCCACAGTCTTGTTTCCCCTTTTTCTCTCTCTCTTTATCTGCCTTCGTCTCTTTCCCCTCTTCATTTCTGTCTCTTATGTTCTCTCCTGGTCTTTATCCCCCCCCCCTTTCACTTCTTCTCTTCTCTTTTTTTCCCCTCATCTTACCTCCTCTTTCTTCTCCATTTCCATTTGTTCTTCTTTTCTTCTCAGTTCCCTTATTCCTCCTCCTCTTCCTCCTCCTCCTCTCCCCCTGCTGCTTCTCATTTCTCCTCCCCCCTCTCTCCCCTCTCTCCCTCCATCTTGGCCCCGTTCCCTGTCCCCTCCAGGGGCCCCTCCTTGCAGGCGGGCCTCTGGGTGCTGCAGCAACCTCCCGTTGGTGTCGGCGCCCTGCCCGACATGCCTTTCAGGGCCTGGGAGACTGCAGGCCAGACTTTCTGGCTCCACTGCCATTGTTTGCTTGGCTGCTCTGCGCCTCATCCCCGGCGATGGATTAGCATAAGAATACCCAGAATCCCCCGAGCCACGGTGTGAGGCGCTGCAGGCCTCTTCCTCCCTGCATCTTCTGCCTCTCCTCTTCATCATCATCCTTTATTTAATCCCACAAATTGATCTGGCATGTTCTTCTTCTTCCATTAGTGTCTTGCTTCATCTATTAGATTATAGGTAAAAATAATTTTCAAATGTTCTGTATAATGCAAATTATCTTTGGTTCTTAATAACTTTAAATGTTTAATTTACATGAACGATTATCAGGAGAAACCTCAGGACTTTATTCTTTTTATAAAGGAAACGTCAGCCAATAACACATTGAAAATAATCTACAGCTGAATCAATAATGAATATATGATATCTTATCTGAAGCCATAGTTGTTTCATATATAACATCATCCAGTCCAGGCCAAGAGCTGCAGACCATCTGGACCGGTTTCCTCCAGACCCACTAAACGCTTCTGATGTGCGTTTACTTTAAATCCAATCAAACGTCTTTACAGACAATAATCATCTGGACTACTTTTATACTGACAGGAAAGGTCCACGTTTGATTATTATGAGGCAAGATGTGAAGTCATAATGAGTACTTTGGTATTTAATTTAATTTAATTTTAATTTCGTTTATTATACAGCGGACATCAGACATGCAGCTATTACTAAAAAGATTTCAGCACTATGTGCATGTGTAGTTTAAATTAAATTGAACGTGTCAAGTCACACAGGCTTGTAGCATCACACACGCTTTGGCTTTTAGTCTCAGAGGGAATTGAACCCCAAACCCTGGCAGCGTTTGAGGCTTGTTTTAGCTGCACACACACCCTCATCTTATTTATTTGTGTGTGTGAAACAGAGAGTGGGCAGCAGTGAGGTCTAACTTCATTAGAGGCCAACAGAAGATCTGCTGAGCAGCTGCAGCTACAAACTGGAGGGGGAACATTTACTCCATCAGCTTCCCCTCTTCATTTATCATGTTACAGCAGCACACATTACCCAGCATCCACAGGGGCAACGCAGGTTTAAGGGCCATGTAAACTGAAGGCTCTGATGGCATACAGTATCAGTTTATATCAATATCAACAAATTACTGATGTCAGACGGGTCCAGCTCCTGAACTGCTCGGCCACCCTTAGGACACTCAGAGACAGACAGACGTTGAGGCTGCTCACAGAGTCATAAAGTCATAAAGTAGTACATTTTAATCAGCCTAATCGCCATAGAAACAGGTCTATCCATCACTGGCACAGTGTCCTACAGCTGAGTCATAAAACAAACACACTCAGACCATAAAAACAACACAAGGATCATAAATCACACTGACTAGCAGAGCGGTTCCCAGCCCTCCCAGTTAAACCAGTTAGCTGCTGCTGCAGAGACCACGTGAAACCAGGCTCCTGGTTCTGCGCCACTTTGAGCACCTGAACAAGGAGGCCTGAAGATCCAGTCATCAATAAAACAAGTCATCAGCCCAGACCAAGACCAAGACCAAGACCTTTAATGGTTACTTTGAAATGAAAATAAACATGTGGTGTAAATGATTCACTTCATCATCATCATCATCATCATCATTTAGAAAAACTATTTTCTGTAGTGATTAATCTGCTGACTATTTTCTGGATTCACTGATTAATGGTTTTGTGTATAAAATGCTGAGTATGTTATAATCTCCCACAGCTCGAGGAGACGTGTTCAAGCGGCTTGTTTTATATCATATATGACAAAGAAAAGCATCAAATCTTCATGTTTGGCCTTTTAGCTTGAAAGATTACGTAGAAAATGAATCAACTAACTATTTTCATAATAGATATTCTGTTGATCGACTGATCGACTAATCGATCAATCGTTGCAGCTCTAGACATAAAACAGAGAAATCCTTCCATTGGAGAAGCTGGAACCAGATAATGTTCAGCACTTGTGCTCGTTAATAACACACTAATAATGGACAATTAAGTCAGCTGATCTTTGCTGCTTATCGATAGCAGCCCCCCTCCTCTGTCATTTCTATGACTCCTCTTCCCTCCCCCTCCCTACTCCTGTTGCTGGAATGTGAGAACCAGGTAATGGAAAATGCGCACACACACACACACACACACACACACACACACACACACACACAGGAAGTCACAGCTCTGATAGCGTCCTCGCTGTGGACCGACTGTGAGAACAACAGCTACAATCTGACCCCAAGAGACAGGAAGTTTACTGTTAAGCCCCGCCCTCCTCGCACTCAGCTGGTCAAGGTCCCGCCCTCATCTGCTGTCAATCATTTTTAACCAGCTGTCCTCTATCAGTCTGGGGGCACCAGCGTCTGTAGAGCCACTCAGACTCTGATGTTCAGAGTTTCTTTCTGCTGTTTTGGTGATTTTCTGTTTTGAAAAAGTCATTTTCCGCCTCAGCAGCAGCAGTGGAGCTGAAGCGGCCGCCAGCAGTCTGCACTGGTCTGATCCCAGTATGAAGGAGTGGAAACTGGAGAGACCGGAGCTCAGGCAACTTTCCCCAGAGACGTAAAAAGAGAAAACTAAAATATAAGTGTAATTGTAGCAGACAGAATATTGGCCCCGTGTGTGAGAGTGTGTTTGTGTGTGCGTGGGTGGGTGGTCTGGTCAGAGGCTGGACTCGGAGCACGGAGGCCGGATGGTTTCATCCACCGTGTCGCCTTGGAAACTACCGCCAGGCCACAGAGCCGAGCATGGCCGACACAACGATATAGGTGGTCCTGTGTGTTCATCTGTGTGTGTGTGTTTTTGTGTTCCTGTGAGGACACAAAACAGAAACAGAAATAAAGAGGAAACAAAAAGGCCTGTCTCTGCAGGGATCCTTTCCATAACGTCGTCAGACACTTAGAATAACAATCTGAGCCCGTCGCTGGCAGAAACAACTTTCTTTTACTTTTCGTCTGTGCAGTTGGTCACATGGGTTACGTTGCAGCCATCGCAGCCCGTTCACGGCTGCCGGCTGAGGCGATCTACTGGACCAATTCCAAAACTTTTGGTAAGGATTAGTAATTTAGACACCTAAATATGTAAAAAAAATAATATACAAATAAAAATAAGACCCAGGTTTAGAAATAAGTCTTGACAACAGCTGCAGTGTGTGTCAGATTAGAGGAGCACTCTTAGAATATAAGACAGATTTCAAATCTGTGCAGCAGAGACATCCTGACTTTTAGTCTCTAGCATGCGTCAAACTCCAAAAACACTGGAGCCTACATTTTCCATAATGCAACTAGACCGCACCTCTTCATCAGAGCCTCCCTGCCTGGCGAAAGCGCAGGCTTTACAGTAACACTCGCCATGACAATGCAGCTGAAACCATTAATCCATCAAAAGAATTAATCTGCAACTATTTTTATAATCGATTTTCCTGAAACCAGCTCCCAGTTCTTTGCTCTGTTTCATATCTTTGTAAATTAAATATTTTTGGAATCTAGTTGGATAAAACCTGCAAAAAGAAGATGTCAGATGGGGCTCTGGGAACTTTTATTTTTGTGATTCACTGATTCATCATTTAGTCTAAATATATTAGTCCCACATGACAAGTTCTCTTTGAATAATGATTCACTGTTGCTCAAAACTCACAAACGTCCTGAAAAACTCAAGTTTCTAATCAGAAACTGAAGCTCAGATAGATCAGTTCCTCCCAACACTGACGGGATCCATCTGTTCGGACAATGTTCACTGTTTAAATGAGCTGCTTCACTTCTGCTCATGTTCAAACCTCAAACACAATAAGAGTGAAGCTGCGACAGAGCTCACACAGTAACTCCTGAACCAGTCAGTCTGAGGAATTTACGACCGTCTGCAGAGTTTCTGATAAACAGCAGAATCCAAACAGTGCCGACGTCTGAGTGACCGCAAAGATAACAACACCAAAACACTCCTCTCATTTCTACATATTAATCACCTCCAATCCATCAAAAATACAACAACTTCACTGTGTCACGCTTATTCATATACATGTGACACATTACAAATCTATTATTCTACAACGAACCTCGTCAGAATATCAGATATCTGCAGTTTTAAAAGTATTATTAGACAAAGACCTTTTTCATTATAGTTCTAGATATATTTTATTGATTTTAAAAGGTGCTGTTGAACTGGACTACATTATATTGAATATACTGAATATGATGCAGTCCAGTAAAACACCACCACTAACTTCATTGAACACTGTCGGCATCATAAAGTAACAGGATGAATACATGTCGTCATATCATTTACATCTGTGACCCTCCTCTATGGAGACTCTGAGGACTTCAGGCTGCAGTCACCCACCGTAAGGACTCAGCTGAGTCCTGTCAGAGTGCCAGGTTGGACTGTAAGCTGAGCCGGGCCAGCCTGATCCGAGCCGGGCTGCAGTGTGCGAGAGCAGCATGCAGGACCGGGGGGGAGGGGGGCTGCTGAGGGACATATGGGAGTGATTTTGAGCTGCAGACTGGCCGGCTCTGTTTGAAGGTCTGTCAGCGAGCTCTGAAACTCAGACACTTGAGTCACCTCGTCCTGAAACAAAGGCAGAAAATCTGCCTCGCTTCAACAGAAAGTCCCGTACGTTTGACTTTAAAAGGTTTTTCACAATATAAAACATTAGAGCTTTACTAGTGCCGACTATTTACAGCAGGGTTTCTCAATCGTTTTGGTAGAGCTGAAACAATTATTCATAAAATCAAATAAAACTATTTTGATATTCAATTCATCATTTAAGTCATTTTTAAAGTCCAAACAGTGAATATCTTTGGGTTTTGATTAACCAATACTGAATGAATGAACTACCCTGCCTGCATATCAGCAGAGGTGAGATCCCTCCTCTGAGGTCGAGCAACAACATTTCACACATTTTAAGACTTTCCAGGACTGACAAACACTCTGGAACAAAAGGCAGACCTTCAGATACACACAGCCTGACTTTGACTGAGTCCTGCTCACTGTTGATGTTCTGAACCAGAAAACTTTTCACAGCTGAGTTTCAAACTTCACAAAACAGTGAGCGGGAGGGAAACAGAAACAATCCTCAGCAACTACGCAGGTCAAACATGCCGAAGCAACATTTTAAAGTTAAAGAACACACAGATACAATATTTCCTCACATCAAGGCATGACTTCAGCATTTACACATGCAGATATCAACACACACACACACACACACACACACACCTTCTTTCTCTTTGTAAGGCATGACTTCACCTATATCTCTCACACACACACACACACACACACACACACACACACACACACACACACACACACACACACACACACACACCTTCTTTCTCTTTGTAAGGCATGACTTCACCTATATCTCACACACACACACACACACACACACACACACACACACACACACAGAGAGAGAGCCTTCAGGCTCAGTGTAATCACTGCTCTTCCTCCTCTCCTGCTCTGCGGTTATTAATCAAGCAAGATGACAGCTCCAATGACCCAATCAGAGCCTGCAATTAAAAGCCAAGAAGCCTCCTATTGGCCAGCTCTGCCTTCAGCCCCGGGGTCAAAGGTTAATCTCCTCAAAGAGCATGGGGGGGGGGCCTAATCAAGTTTTAAGGAGTAATCACCGGTGCCCGTCCACAAAAAATAATGTTTGTTTATGTTTTCTGTGTGTGTGTGTGTGTGTGTGTGTGTGTGTGTTGGAGGGTAACTCAAAAGGAGCAGAAAGCCAATCAGTGATGTTTTTCATGTGACCACAATAAACATCCTGTAGACAGGACTCTGAGGTGTGTGTGTGTGTGTGTTTCCATACCTGACTGGTGACTCCATGGTAGAACAGTGTGCGTGTCGGTGCACGGCTCCATGGGAAGTGTAGTGTTGAAGCAGAGGAGGCCGTTCACATCAGACCCACATCACTACCGCCGAGCTGTCAGAGACACAAACAAACCTGCCGTTACATTTCACACTCAGTCATGACGTCCCACATCAATAAATCCAGAAAACATCTGTGTGGTTTCTACTCCACAACTTAACACAACTGCAAGTTCAGATGACAGCAGCAGGAAGTGTGTGAATGACGGCTGTCAGGTGAGCCTTCAGGTGAAAATGTCACAGAGATGGGTCTATTTGACATGAATGTAGAGAGAACATATTAATGTTTTCTGTTAATGAAAAATACATCCAAACGGGTTTCACATGTAATGGCTTTCACAGTGATGTCATTATAAATATGATCATCATCTTTGTTCTATTGACATGAGTCATGCTACAGTGACAAAGTATTAAAGATTTTAACCAAGGATCTCCTTGAAAAGAATCTGTTGAGCCTCCTTTGAGACCACTGCAACCCCCTTATAAGACCAATGGAACCTCCTTAAGAAGACTCCTAGAACCCACTCAACATCCAACAGAACTTGGTGGTGAACAGAATGGTGTTTAAGACCCCTTAAACACCATTCAGGACCACGGGAACCTCTTTAAACTCCATTAGACCCCTCACGGATCATTGGAACCACATTATGAGCACTGAAACCTCCTCGAGGACCATCAACAAGGACGTTGCGCATCCTCTCAACGATTTCTTGCATCCAATGACTAATGGAAGCTTCTTTAAGACCACAGAAAAAAACCCTCAAGGGTTTGACACAAAAAAATCATTCAAGGACCCCCTCAAGGACCAACGAACACCCTGCAAGACTCCTTGCATCCTCTGAAGTCCACCAAAGCCTCCTAAAGGCCAGTGGAACCACCTGAAAGACTCCTAGAACCTCTCCGGGACTCCTGGGCTTGAATCTGCTCCATCATTAGATCTGTGCTGATGTCAGTGTGTTTGTGGCTTGTTGCTGTTTGTAAGGAGATAAGTGGAGCAGTGTGGCTGACAGTCGGAGCCTCCTCCCTCCCCGTCTCCTCCAACACAGAAGCCTTTTTATGTGACAGCACAGCGCTCCTCAAAGGAGGCTTTATTTAGTGAAGGAGGCCGGCGTCAGGACAGTGAGTTAATATTCACACCCAGTGAGCGGAGAGGGTTTACAGAGTCTGAGCAGAGATACAGCAGACAGAACAGGAACTAACAAAATAAAAGTTTAACTCCTGACGGCAGAATTTAAAGCTGCTACACAGTCTTAGATCCTTACGAGAAGCAGAGCTAATAATGTCACATTTGTCCTGAAGGTGGCGCTAGAGTAGAATAATCTAAAGGGTTCATCCTCTGGAGAGCAGAGTAAATTTCATGTAGATCTGACCACAAGTTGTTCTGGACCAAAGTTTTGGACAGGGACGGAAGAGACCAAGTGACCAATATTGAGTTCAAAGGTCAGGATCAGCAGTGAGCAGGTCTTCAGCAGGGTGTGGAGGGTCTGAACCGCCTCCTCTGGCTTCACACTACACCACCCTGCTGCCGCCAAAACTAACACACTCAGCTGGAAAATGTACTCAAGACAGTGTGGAAAACTGTGTTGATGAGTTGACCAGCAGCTTCAGAGTGTGTGTGTGTTCAGCTCCACCTCATGGGAGGAAAAACGGCAGCGGTGGGGATTCAGCCGCTGGGTTATTATAGAACAGACGAGGAGAAAATAGATGTCCGAAGACGGGGGCTGAGAGCGGTCACGAGGTTGGCAAAAAAACAGCTGCTGCCACTCCATCCAACACACACACACACACACACACACACACACACACACACACACACACACACACACACACACACACACACACACAGTTTATGGATGAGAGGCGTTGCCAAGACAAAGAGACAGACGGAGGGAAAAACAGATCCTGCTCTCCCACACGAGCATGAACTGAAGTGAAACGCAGCTCTGCTTTCCATCCAACTATTTTTATGTGAACTATGATGAATTCTAACAGCTGAGTGGAAACAGCTAAACCTCCTCAACAATGCAAACAGAAAAAACCTGGAAGGAAAAGATCTGGTTGAAATATAAAATGATGTAAATACTATACAAACAGGAGCAGAGCGGCACCGAAGACGTTATGGAGCAGATCGGTTTTTACATCCGTCCACCTCCTCCAGACAACCAGACACTGATTAACTGTGTATGAAATTTCAACTATAAATAAAGACGCCCATGACAAGTGAGGGTGTGCTACACCATAATAATCATGATAATATAAGTCAGACCCACAGTACAAAGACATTTAATCTATAATTGTATGAAACAGAGAAAAGCTGGAACCTCTGGGGTTCATGAGTAATGAATTATCAAAACTATCCTTGAATAAATGTCTGCTCAGTATGTTTTCTGGTGGGTGTAGTTTATAAGTCTTGTGATGTAAATTCATCCACAATATTTCATGTTTTATCTTTGTGACATTTTACCGAACATTCATTCAACCAGTAGAACATGAGCTGCAGAGGAGACGTGGTGGGAGGGCCGAGACTGAAGTGACTTCATGGCTTTATTTCCACCCGCCGACTGCTTCCACTCAAACATCTCAAATGTCAAGAACATTCAACAATAAATGAAGATTTCCATCAGCTTAATGGAAATGAATAAATCAGGTGTCTGTGTGTAAAAACTCCAATCCACAGGAATAATGTAAAGAGTCTTTCACAAACTGAAACAGATTTTTTCAGAAAGTCATTTCTGATCTGTTAAAATTTACTAATAACAACAACTTTGCATATATTTATCTTTTTTTAAATTCTTGAGCTGAAACTTAAAGATTACCTTCTTTAATAAATAAAATAGTGAAGAACGGCCATCACAATTTCCAAGAATTCACTATGAAAAGCAGCAACTCCTCACATTAAAGTAGCTGGAACGAGCAAACATTCATAATTTATGTATAATGTAGAACTTTATTAATACTATTATTAGCTTATTAAAATCAGACAAAGTGGTTTCTGTCAATTGATTAATCAATAATTAGACTAACTGTTGTAGCTCTACATTTAATGTATCACAGAAGAGCTGAAATCGTTCCACACAGATTTAGGATCAGCTAAATGGCACAGACCTGTGTGGTGGACTGTGGTTAAGAAACAGAGAATATAACCAGTTCCAGTGACCTTTGTCGCACGTCATATCCATCCATCTGTGAATTTATATCGTCACTATCACAATAAAAGGCAACATGTCCAAAGAAGTGGATAACTGAGGGGCAACAGGCCTCACACCAAGAAACTACTGAACTTTGAGGTGGAAACTCTAGCAAAACAAACTTGTTTAAATGACCTTCTGTCATTGCCATGTTGGCAAATCTACAAACACTGTTGACGATTTCCCAGAGTTCCCTGTGTTGAGCCTCAGTCAGAGCTCGGGGCTGTTTACACACTGAAACAGACCAACCAGCTGTTTAAAGGAGAGAGAGCGACGCAGGGAAACAGGAAGCAGCAGAGGGAACGTCTGCTGATCCACACTGACCTCATCTGTACTGGACTTCTGCTTTTCACTGCTCACTTTCCTTTTCTCACTTTGATCTCCTGAGCACATTCAAAGATGTAATCTGGTGGCTTTAAAACATGTCGACTTGATGATATCACTCTAATTCAACAGTATTCAATTATGCAAACATTTCTGCCAATAACCAGCTGAATTGTGATATGTGTGATATGAATAGCAGGACAAGTGGAACCAGATTTTCTAAAAACAAACACATATGACCTTATAGTCCAACAAATGTTCAATATGAGCAGGAAAACAAAAACTTTTCTAGATTTTTTAGCTCATTATTCAAATATTCATGACCTAAAAATGATGAAATTTGTCCTCTGGACTTTCCCAAACCTGCACAGGTGGTGTGATGCGGATCAGTCCAGTTTTACTGTCATGTAAAGGTCAGTTACATTTCTTGCCACACTGCTGTCTGTCTAAAATCCAGTCATCTTATTTGTACAAAAGTCACACATTAGTTTGGCAGCACGCAGCAGTTCAGTCACTGGAGGTGGACGAGCTCCACGTCTGTTTTGAAGCGTGAAGTGCTCAGAGGCAGCTGATGGTTAAATGTAAATTCCTGCGTAGGAGCGACGTGTCAGATGAAGGTGTGAAACCACAGTCTGACAGGAAAGCTGTGAAACCAGTCCTCCTCACTTCAGGAGGGCAGGCAGAGGTATGCAGGCCGTGAAGGTACATAAACACACACACACACACACACACACACACACACACACACCACCTGAGACTAACAGAGAACAAACACTGGCTCATATTCTGCAGCTCAAGTGTGAGGTTTGTCAGCAGTGGAAACAGGAAGCGTACAGCAGGGTGCAGACGAACATTAGAAACCTATAGTTGGTTAATACATCAACAGAATATTCTTTTCATCAGTTTACATCACTGTAAACTGAATAAAGTTGGGTTTTGAACTGTTGGTCGAACAAAACAGGATATTTGCATACGTCCACTCAGACTTTGGGAAGTTGTAATGGACAGTTTTCTTTAATAATTTAATATGTTCACTTCAATTAATCAGTCTACTTATGAATGGGTTTGGTTTTCATTATATTTGGCTTGCTGCTGGGAAATGTTTTCCGCCTTTGTTGGCTGCTGTTGTGACAAGTCACCTCATCATAATTCTTCACTCAGCAAACTCTGCTCATACCTGTTTAAACTTCTATTACAGTTGTCTGTGAAAACAATGATTTTACAGCTAAATATATGAACCGTTGTTACCCGTCCTTAAATGTGCCTTTATAAGTGTCATCACCTCCAGACGAACAGCAATGTGAGCACCACTCACCCGGTGGTCTCAAACTGCTTTAAACATCATTTTGGAGTCTCAAATGTGGACACATGTGAAACATCATCCGGAGTAACCAAAACCTGTTTGCTTCCTCCTCAGTGGGACTGTTCTCAGTCCAGCAAGACCATCTTGTTGCTAGGAAACATCAAAAGATGTTCTGCATCCTGTCAATCACTTTATGGTCTGTTGCTAGCAGGACAGCCCACCTACATTTTCTTCGGTGTGTGTTTGTGTGTGTGGCTGTTGGGTTGAGGGCGGGCTGGACGCTGGCAGGAAGTGGAAGCGGAGCGTTCAGATTCTGATCGCAGCAGTTAAACCCGGCGGCTTTCGCAAAACCAACAGAGGAAGACGAGAGCAGAGGGACGAGTGTGGAGGCTGGGAGGAGAGACTAATGCCATCAAAGTCAACCAGCAGCCAGAGCTAATTGAAATTAAAGACCAGAAACGAGGACACGGGGAGGGAGGGAATGGTGCTGCTTTCACAGGAGCCCGGGCAAAGTGGGAAAACTCAGCGATGTGTTTGTGTGCTGGACTGATGTTTCCTCATGGCTGCAGCTCAGCCAAGAATTTAAAACCACCTCCTGCTGCGTCCAGTCTGGCCTGAACACCATCCTCCTGTTTACCAGCCTACCAGACCGACTCTAAAGAACTGCAGAAATACACCATTATGCTTCATAAAAAGATAGTTTTCCTTTCATTCAGACTTCACTCTCATCAACTGTCTCCACAAACTTAAAGAACACAAAACGTTGTGAACAACACATGACATTCTGTGGGGGGGCTTTTCATTTAGCCATCTGAGCAGATTTAGACCACAAGCACACCATCCAGCCTCACCCCCCAACAGAGGCATCCTGAGGACTCTATAACTCTACAGTGATTGGCGGTCAGCTGTTGAGTCAGTCAGACGGTCTAATCCAGGTGGGGAGGAGACGGCTCTGTTAGCGGCGAGCTGACAGGGGTTCAGGACTCGGAGGTCAGGGAGAAGGAGTCCGGGGTCAGGGGTCAGAATGGAGGTCAGAGGTCACCGTCACTTCAGAGGGATCACTGCACCAATCAGGCAGGAGGATTACTGAGAAAGGAAAAGCAAATACCCCTCAAGAATGAAGAAGGAACTCTATACAACCAGGACGCCTGAAGGCATCAAGACCTCCATGCTGTGCTCTGGTTCAGTTTTCATATCAGACAACATATACGCAGATAACGATGTATCTGTGATAGCCAATATCAGTCGGGCTCCTGCAATAACACACAATCCTCAGAGGTCAGATTTCTGGAACATTTTGTACCAAATTTACATCTACAACACGCTGTAAAGTAGAAAAGGACGTTATTACTAAAGAAACAACAGCGTACATCCATGTTTCACTGAGACCAAACTGACCTCCAGGAGAACAACTACAGACAAAACACAGCTACAGTTGTTTACTACAGTCTCAATACTAAACGCCATTCTGTAATGTTGTGAGGGAAAGCTCTGTACAAAGATCTGATTTCATTCCTGTGGTTTGGTGAACCCTTCAGGTTTTTGAACCCTTGAGGAATGCAGTCCTGTTCACTGCCGTCACATGACCACACAAAATCACACATGGCCACAAATAATCACATTTTCACAGCGGGTGAAAAAAGGCAGGTTTGACTTGAGACGGGGCCCGGCAGAGCGTCAGCCCTCACAGACTTCCTCCATTACTATAAGGGAATGTTTTCTCTCCTGCCATGGAGCCACTGCGCTGAGGTGATCTGAATTATTCACTGGGATGGGCTGGGTGTATTTAAAGCAGCGATCAATACCATTAAAGGACAACTGGAGCCGCTGAACATGGAGGCAGCCTCGACCTTCAGCTGAAGTCAGACAGAGAAGGAAGCATCATGGGAACAACTGTTTGTTTGGCTGCAAAAAAATTAATCTGCTTTTAAAATATTTCACTATTATTAGTGACTGAACATGTTAGAATGACACGGTGTGTTCAACTGGGGTCTTTAAAGCAGAGGCCACTTCCGTACATGAATGTTCAATGGGCAGATAAATATTTCCAGCATACAGATATGAAGGAACAGACAAGATCGCTGCGAGAGCTGTGAATGATCTTGAGTTTTCACACCTCCATGCTCTCCAGGGCATGGTGAGCATAAATCAATACATTTGTTTATTAAAAACTGACATGTAATTGTTTTAAAATAGAAGGATATTCAAACACCTGACTGTGGTCAGTGGATGACAGAGAGTCCTGCCTGGCAGGTGTTCTATACCATCAGGGGGGTTGGTCAATATGGATGAACTCCTATATCATTTATACAATCATGTGTATGTAATTTCTTATCACTAAATCAATATATATATTGTTATATACAGTAATAAGTCTTCTCGAAAATCAATAAAGAAATTGTTTATGGATTAAATAACCAGAAAGAAATGTCTGTTTTTGGCTCATCAGCAATGTGAATACCTTGAAAATCCAGTACTTCATCCAATAAATCCTAAAAATATATAAATGTGTTCTTCCTACCAACATTTCCCACAGTGGCCTTGAAGGGAGAAATACCTCGGTATGCAAAAGATTAAGGGAAGTCTGACAGAGCCTAAATGAACTTCAATTCATCTGTTTGTTGAGTGACAGAAAATTAATCAGCAACAATTTTGAAAACCAATTTAAGGTTTGTTCAGTTTTTCTTATCCTTTGCTGCTTTTCTCTGTTTTATGTCACGATAAACTGAATAACCTTTGGTTTTAGACTGCTGTCGGACAAGACACTGAAGTCGGCAACAAGGAATCACTATTTTACTGACCAAACGATGAATCGATCAATGACTACAGTAATCTGCAGGTTCATTTGTAAAGCTTTCTAACTAATTTATCTGTATTTTACTGAAGCGGTTAATCTCAGGGGACAGAAACAAAAAAAAAAATTCAACTTCAACAACAAATCAATTCCAAAACAAACAAGATGAAAACCATAAAACACAGATTACTACTGCTGAAGCCACAAGTGTCTTACAACCACCACCACCACTACTACTACTACTACTACTACTACAGCCGCCTCTCGGCTTTTACTTCCAGAGACACATTTTACTGATTTGTGAGTCCAGGTTTGATCCTCAGCTTTCGTCTCCAGAAACTAAAGTCTCCCTGAAGCAGTTTCACCTTTGCCACACATCCAGGAGAATGAAAACACACGGTGCAGGATATAAAATATCTCTGCAGGGATGGAGGGGGAGGTGAAGTAGGTGAAGAATCGTCCCTCTGTGTGCTCAGCTCCCATTTACTGCCTTTATTTATCTGCTGTGCTGCAGCAAAGAGGCTGGACGTGAGGAGGAGGAGGAGGAGGAGGAGGAGGAGGAGAGGGGTGGATTGCATGTTTTCCTCCCCGGCTCAGCCACTCTGTCTCCAGGCCACCGGGGGGAAGAGGAGGAGGAGGAGGGAGCCGAGGCAGACAGAGGAGAGCGCTGGAGATGTGAAACCTGATCTCCTTCCCTACCTCCTCCCTACATCCCTCCTCCACCACCACTGCCACCTCGCCAGAGAGCCTCCGAGACTCCCTGAGTAATCTGATCCTCGGCCTCCGAGACTGGAAACATACTCCAAGAGGGGGAGAGGTGGAGGAGGGACGAAAAGAAAGAAATGGAGGAGAAAACAAGGGGGCAGAGAAAAGGGAGAGAGGGATAGAAATAGAGCAGAGGAAAGAGAGAGATCCCCGAGCTCAGCCTCCAAGACTGGAAACACTCCCAGGAGAGAAAACTGAGAAGAAGTAGACCGAGCAGAGGAGGGAGACACCGACAGGAGCAACGGAGGGAAGGGAGGGAAAAAGAAACCGAGACGGAAAAAGAGCAGAGAGAAAAAAGAGAGAGATCTTGTGGGTCAGGACTGCAGAGTAGAAGCACCCAGAAGAGAAAGAGATCTGTGTTTGTGAGCCGTTTCTACATGAGATGGCCTCATCAAACATACAGAATGTGAGCTGTACTGGTTCTAATAAACAGCCAATAAAGACAAGACCTGAACCGGGAGACACGGAAGAAAGATGTAATGTGAAAAGGGAGAAACAGATGTAGGAAATAAAGAGAGGAACAAAACAAAATGAGGTCGACTACAGAAGAAAACTGCAGGAGGAGAGCATGCTCGTTCTTCTTTCATGATCAAGGGTTAAATTTAGCTTTTAGCAGCGGTGTGAGAATGAAGACAATAAAGCCTGTTGCACTCAAAGAGAGAAGCGACGGGAGGTGAGACGAACACTAACAACAGGGACAGGATGAAAAGTGTCCCTGCTGTAGATGTTTGGCGTTTGCCACCTCGTTATTTAGCCTGCCCTCGTTCATATAAATGTGGTGGACAAAATAATAGAAACACCACTAGTTCCAGACGTCTAAATTCTTGATTTTTTCCCCCCTTCATGATAATGTGGTTATAGTTTATCAAACTGATTGACTGACTTGGTTAGTTGAGTGTCCTGCACCATATGGAGCCATAATCATTCACTGTTCCACATTACAATACATTCCATTTCCATGACAGAGACGTCCTATTATGACGGACACAAAATATGTCCTATCATGATATCAACCATATTGTAATGTGTTGATGTGTTTACTTCATACAGCAGCAACAAGAAACATGGACGCCGGCCAAACAGGGAGCGACTCTGAAAGTGTGGAAGAGGTTTGGACATGAAACCTGAAGCCTTGTGAGAAGAAGACAGCAGCAGATGGGGACAAAGCAACAAACTCATTTCACCACGTTGAGCCACAAACAGAGCCAGAAATCACAAGCTTTAAACTTAACAACAATAAACAGTTTATCTTATCGTCAGAACATCATCAACACAAAACTACCCTGCGATGTTGTGGGGTTTTTTTTCTTACATCATTTCTGGCTACAAACACGCACACACGGACTACCAGAGGTCCCAGGATCACAGTCTGCAAGGTGCTTTAGCTGGAGAGTGTGTTTCCAGGCATCTGATTGGCCAACAAAGTGTGTGTGACTGGATGACTTAGGACTGTAAAATTTAACCCACGGCCATTTTTTTGTGCTTGAGATGTCTGTGTGTGTTTGTTAGGCTGAGGTGTGTGTGTGTGTGTGTGTTGGGCTGAACACTGGTTTACTGGCTGATATCAGCTTTTCCCAGCAGCCAGTGCTCTCCTGACAGACTCCACAAGCATTAACTGGTCTTTTCCCGGAGAGTGGTATGGTCCCAGTACAGAGGTCAGGACCGAACAGGGTCCGTTGTCATTTTATAAGAATAGATCTGCAGCTACAAACACACACAGTACAGACCGAGTGACTCCACAGACTAATCACTGAAGGATACTTAATCAGAGGGAGAAAGAGATAACATGGCGTCTGTGTCCTCAGTCAGAGCGATAGACGGAGGACGGACAGAAAAGATGGTGAGACGTCTTTTAACCTTCATCCGTCCCCGCAGACACGAGTACGTTTGAATCCTTCATCACAGGCTGCTGGTGCACAAACACACCGAACAGGACTGATGGATCTATGACGTGTTGACACTGTGACTTTGTGTCCGTGCTGCTTCACACAGCCTGTAGAGTATCAGCCTGACAGGAGCTCCGTGTCTGGGTGGTTTATAGGCTGATAGATACTGAAATGTCCTAATAAATAACACCGTCAAAGTTCTGTTGTTTCGTGGCATTAGAAGAAAATGACGTGTGTTTTTTCTTCAGGAAAACAGCCGAAACCTGTTTGACACTTTGAAAACAAAACTATATCTGATCATTGATTAATCGTTTATATTTCTAAACATTCCCTTGTTCCAGCTCAAGCTTGTCTGACAGTAAACTGAATATCTTTAGGTTGGAGAACAACACATTTGATTTGGGCTTTACGAATTTGTGATCCGTACTTTTCACACTCTATAGACCAAACAATTAATCCAATGGCTGTCAGATCAATTGATAATGAAAATAATAGTTGCAGCACATAAGTCTACAATATAACATCTCGTGCTATCTTAAACAGGAACAATGCATCGAGGCAGAGCGTTATTTTGCCTTCTGAAACAATACCTCCCCAAACGTCTCGCTTTCTGTCTCCCTCTCTCTTGTTGTGGCCTAGCTGGCTCGCCCACTGTCACACACTGTTATTTCGGCAACAGAGATCCTGGGCTTGGCTGTGGAATGTACAGCTGTCTAACATATGGATAATACTAGATTTTTATTTCTAACACCGCCTCCCCCACCAATATGCCCCCCCCCACGGGGAGGGAGGAAGCAAAAGGAAGGAGGAGGCTGTGAAAGTACAAGACTCAAACCATTTTCAGTCACAAATTAGGACAGACGTTAATATAATAATATACAAGAAACATAAAAAGGTACAAAGACGCACTCTCTCTGTTTGCGATGACGTATTGATCTGATTGTTTCGCATTATTGTTTCAGCTGAGGTGTTGCTGCAACACACCGCAGTGTGTGTACAAGAACACTCTCTAATGTTAGCAGTCGTCCATATGAACCCTGGAACAGGGTTAGCTTGCTGTAATCACTGGACATTAAGGGATCCCTTCTTACTGTGATGAATGTATTCAGAAGTTTATCTGAAGCTATTGTGAGGCTCCAGCAGTATATCTATATCTATATCTATATCTATATAGATATATATATATATGCACAGAATGAACTGTGGACTTTGATCCCCATCACTTATATTGGAAATAAGCCTGTTAAACGGATCTTTTAATGTCCCGTATGAACAGGAGGACTGATTACAGCCACCAAAACCTGCTTCAGCCTTCACATGAACACCTGACTGTTGATTTAAGGTCGACTGACGCTGACTAGCTTATTTACTATCTATCTATTAGCATAAAGTGCACGAGTGTGTTCAATGAGCCGAGGCGTCAGACGTGTTCTGTGTCCGTGACTGCAGATAAAGTGTGTGTGTGTGTGTGTGTGTGTGTGTGTGTGTGTACTGCCTGGCTGTGGGAGTCACCACCACAATGCTAATCGAATGGTGTCAGTTACTGTTTTATGCAAATATAGTGTAAAATATAATGATCTGTTTGGCTATATGCAAAGGTCTCTTTTTCGATACAACAGCACGCCGACTGGCGCACACACACACACACACACACACACACACACACACACACACACACACACACTGCATGAGACCACCATCCTGTACACAGAGTGTGAACTTCTTAATCTCCAAACAAAGCAAAGGACATCATGTTTACAGAGCAGATCTATATGATGTCGCATGAACAAACACTAGAAGAGTTTCATCCTCTCCTCCTGCACAGTTTAACATGCCCTCCTCTGATCCAAACGCTGACATCAAGACTGGAACAAAAAATAAGAAAATGATCCACTTTATACAGGACAGGATAAATTCTGTAATGAGTCAAAAAGACTTTTTATTTCCTCTTTTTCACTCAAATGATCCTCTGAAGTGCAGCATGCTGCTGTCCATGTCTTCTAATACAAAACTGAAAACACAGACAGAAATATCTCATCTCCTCTCTGATTGGCTGACGCTCTGCTGACAAGGAGAGTAAAAACCATCACTGTAAATAAATGTAACTGGACCTACACACAACAGGACTCTGAATGAAGCCTGTTACCTGTTACTGTAATGCAGTAACATGACACTTGGGGGTCTATCTGAGAACAGGGAGCGCTTGATTTGAGCACACCCTGAATGTAAAGTATCAGTAATCACACCAGATTTAAGAATAAGTGACTGTGGAAGCCAAACTTTGCAGACCTCAGATATTATATGATGAACATTTTGACAGAGTTTAAATAATGACATTATAATCCTGTATTCAGCCACAACCTGTCAAACCTCCTGATGCTGCTCATGGACATGGTGTATAAAAAGATCACACTGAATAAAAATTAGAGAGTTATTAACATTATAGTTGATCAATTGATCCACTTATTGATTGCTTTACTGGTCCTTTGAGCATCACTCAGAGCGAGCAGCTGGATTCATTCAGACAACCACCAAAACAACAAGTGGCACAAGGTCCAACAGTTACAGTAAAATGCTTCTTCTCTTACTATCAGCAGACAAATCAACGGGCTTTAGGCTGAGCAGGATCCACATGTCGAACAGAAAGCCGTCCTCATCACCTTTAACATCCAAACCAACAGAAACTGAACCTTCAACATTTCACCCAGCAGCTCAATGAGCCGGCTGATCGGGACCATTTGGTTCCCGATCAGAATCAGACACGACTTAATGAGCCAACTCCTGGTTTATATTAAAACGAAGCTTCAGTCATGAGAGCTGGACGACACACAGAGTTACAACGACGCTGAGGTTACATTCGTTCAGCTGCTTATTTATGAAAAAACATCCAAAACTCAGAAACAAAAAGTGAAGAGTTTGACCTTTTTGTTTAAACCAATAAAGCGTTAAACAGCTGACGTAAAAGGCACCATCTGAGGTTTATTTAGATAAGTAAGGTTTGCGTAAAACAGCACCCCCCACTCAAATTCTTCAGTTTAAGAGTAAACCCATCAATAGATGAAGTTTTCAATTCATGATGACATGAAACAGAGAAAAGCAGCACATTTCCGAAACCAGCAAAAGTATGATTCTGAAATGAGGACAGAAAAGATATGTTTGACTTGAGTTACTCACCTACAACAACTGATAATGATCTCACTTGTAATCTCAAGTAACAATTTAAATCTATTACCAGAACAAAACATCTCAAACATTATCTGGTTCCAGCGTCTCTAATGTGAGAATTTGCAGCTTTTCTCTGCTTTATATAATAAACTGACTATCTTTGGGTTTCAGACTGCTGGTAAGACAAAACAAGACAACTGAAGAATAACAGACAGATTCACTGATAATGGACATAATGACCAGTTGCAGCCCCAATTGTACAAGAAAAAGCTATATAAATAAACTTGTCCTCAAAACAATCATCAATACTGTAATTGATCATGTTATTATTTTGGCACTGGGTGATAAAAATGAAATAAAGTTATTGATATGAAAACGTGCACATAAACTTTATACATCTGAGAAGTGAAGAGACTGAGTCCTGAAACACCACAGAGGACCGGAGTGTTTCCTCTCAACGTGTCTGTTAATCCAATTTAAATGTTTTATCTCTGAACAAAAGAACATCAGCAACAGATCCGGACAACATGAAGTCATGGCGGCATTAACAACGCACAGGTCACCGAGAAAAGACTGAAAAACTAAAAGAAACTGAGAACAATCAGATCAGCTGTGACATTTAACAGCTTGTTCAAACATCTGAAAATGAATTACAGCTATAAATTAAATGGTCCCAAGCAAAGTTAGCAGACGACGCTAAGTCACCTTAACAACATTAGCATCTACCAGTGTTTTAATGAAAGAAACAACTAAGTTAACGTGATAAAACAACACAACTATTAACAGACGATTAAAGCAGCTGTCTTAACGAAGTTTGCATTCCTCTTTGGCCACAATAAACACTCACACGCTAGCTACAAAGCTAACGTCAACTAAAAGGCAAAGTTAGCAGAGACTGCTAACCTAAAGTTAACTTTAACGACTTCAACGTTAGCTCCTATCAAATAACTTTAGTGAGAACAGTGTGACAAGTGACCATAAAACTGATTAAAATTGAAATGTTTTGGCCGAAGAGTGTATGCTATGTTTATGTTCAAGCTTTACTATAATTACAGACGAGCTATGTAAACTATGCAGCAAAGTTAGCTAACCGAGGAATGTGGCTAACAAGCGATCAACAGTAAATATCTTTCCCGAGACAAACGCCACTGCAGCAAAGATGACCGAGATAACGACTGCAAAGGTTAATTACATTATTTGTGATCGGTGATGGTGTGTTTGTAGTTAACTGTGATTTTAAATAACAAGCAGCCTAACTTCGTGCTGCAGCAGAGGTGAGGCAAACTTTTTTTTTTTCCACGACAGCAGCCAGAAGGATCCGTCTATCTCCCGGCACCAACACAGACACACACACACACAACAGAAATCTGTTAGCCGAACTCCGATTGTTTTAGGTAACTTGTTTCCACAACCCTAATATATAATCAATTGTATAAGTTACACACAAAAAAAAATAAAATTACCCACAAAGTCAAGTGTAAAACACAACAGATATTTTAAATCGTAAACACGAAGCATTCCATCCCCGCGACTGCGTTTGCTCCAGCAGGTAGACGGAGCCCAAAAGTCGGGCTCAGACCCGCAGGCTGGGAATGAAGTTTTGGATTCACGTTTGATTCTGCCTTACCTTTCTTCTTCTTCTTTCTTTAATTTGTCCCGTGGACGTGGCGCTGCTTTCGACGTTATTTCATCCTAGTTGTTCAAGTCCTAATTCCCACCAGAATAACACGAGCGAAAAGCGTAATTTCCCAGCGTTTCTTGTAATATTTTCGGCGTCGTACTCCCCGGCTCCCCGCTCGGTCTCTCTGCGGTCTGGCTGTTTGATGATGGAGGAGAGCAAGCGCCAGCCTGACAAAGATCGTCTCAAACTGAAACGATGGCTCACTCTGTGCTTCAAAACGAATGGCCGAACTTCCAGCCGGCAAGAGTGGGTGTTTACCGACACGCATGCGCTCGTTTTTCACCTTTCAGGTGTCTTGAAATGGGTGTCGCGTTTAAAAGTGGACATTTTTCTAATAGAGGTTCTGAGTTACCAAGTTGGGAGGTACAATGACACGTGTAAACATGCACAAACGTTAGTTAGCTTTGCTGTTAGTGTTGCTCGCAGGGCTGCAGCGGCCACTGAGGACCACGAGGGCATGTTTCCAGCAGCCGGTTTTTTCTGGGATTTTTTTATTTCTAGCAAATTGAGGGGAGATGCATTTTACAATTAGATAACTAACAGGATTAGTATTTTATAGGTTGATTCCACTATTTTTAGACGAAACTTAAACTTTCAGTATTTTCTGACCAGAATTGTATTCCACCATGTATTCCTTCAACCTTCATGTAGAAAATATATACAGTTAATTAACAGTTGACCGAATTAATAAAACATGAAAAATCTTTATTTTCCTTCGCTGAACAACGAGGTTACACTGAAAAAGAAGTGTGTTTTTATGAATTAGTTTTACATCATTAAGATTTAGATTTATAGATATTTGATTAATTAATAACAGCCTCCAACATAAGTGCACAGTCAGAACCTGTGTAGTAATTAGTAATAAAGTAGAATGAATAACCCTTTGAATGTAATTCAGTGTATTACTGTACTGTGTAGTACTACAGTATTTTCCAAGCCGTTGTACCACATTGACATTTGGTCCACCGACACAGAGGCAGAGTGAGAGCTCTTCATTTTCTCCTCCTCTGTGTCTCCAATCACTGCTGCTCTGTTCACTCCTGCAGTGACCTGCGGGCTTTTATTTTGAAATCAAATCGAAAAGCGACACAGGCGGCCTCTGGTGTTGATAAACGGAACATCATGTCCACTAACTTTACTACTACAACTAATAATAATAACAACAACAATAATAACCCTCATCATCATCATAATAGACGGATAATATTGACATTCATAATACATCTGTGTAAAAGAATAAACAGTAAGTTGCTGTTGATACAGGACACGTTCTGAGGTCATGACCTGTGTGTCAGAGTTACAGAAAACTGCTGGAGAGCAGAAATAAGAAGTGAAAGAGGAACTTTGTGTAAATGTTTCAAACCCATGGATGACGCAAACTAACCCAAACCTTCTTTGTAAAATGATCAAAGTTATATCTGTTTTTTGTTTGTAGTTGTTTTGTTCGCACATTAATTAATAATGAATAATAATTCTAAGGTAATTTTCAAAAGTCAAACAGGACAGGACATAAAGAAACCTTTACAGCATGTTTTCAAGTGTTTGAAGTGCTCAATTTATTCAACTTGCAACACATATAATCTTCATATATTTAAAACATGTTAAACAAATGTAGTGAAGCAGCTGAGTCTTAATGTTACTGGTACTACAGCTCATTGACACCAAAACCAGTTCAATCACTCATAATAATGTTAAACAGGGAGGTTTGCACTTCTCTTTTTCACGACGCAGCGACACTAATACTGACGTTTCCTCGTTCGACATGCTGTGACAAACTGTGACAACGCTCTGCATGCACACATTCACTCTCTGAAAAACACACAAACTGTATAAAATATTCAAAGTAAAAACTGTACACCGGCACACACCTGGCCGAGTGTGTGTGCCAGTCAGACAAACAGATCACAGAGCGGCCGAAGGCACGACCCGCTGCAGGGAGACGTGTCCCAACCTTTAAAGTTTCCCCACAGCAACGTGTGTCATTTAAGTTCATCTGAAAAACACAGATTTCTTAAACCAAAAGTCCCGCTGCCCTAAATCATTTATTCAGTGTGTCTGAGGCTCTGTTCACACTGAAAGACACCAGATCTGACGCTTTAAGACCACCGGATGTTTGTATTTATTTGATGTGCTTTTATCTTGTTTACTCTCTCACACCTTTAACGATGTACCTGGAGCAAACACCTGGATCGTGCTTTATATCGCAGTTTGTTGAGGTGCAGTTCTTCTAATGGCCACCAGATGCTGCTTAAAACACGCTGCCTGTATTGAAGTGAATGGGAAACCCCCCAATTTCTCTTGACAAATACAAGGCAATCATTTATTTTTTTCTGTTCAACTTTCAGAATACAATTTGAACAGTTTTAATCTTTAATATTTCAGTTCTGGTGGCTGGAAATGTCTTAATAATATAATCCAGGAGTTCAGTTCTAAATGACACATTGTGTTGTGTCGTGCTGCTTTGTATCTTCATGGGATGTAAGTTATACCTTATGTACAAGTCCCAAAACATGATCATTGTATTAGATCTTGTGTGCACAAGATAAAAGAAAGTAAAAAATATCATCTTTTGGGACTCCAGGGGCTTCATAGCATAAAATGGAAAACAGTCTAAATGTGTGAAACAGTGTGAACGGAGCCATTCAGTGGCCTTGTAGTGAAAAATGCCACTTTAATAAACATTCAAGCTCTCACAGTTCAGGACAGCAACAAACATAACAGAGTAATTACAAAAAAATCCATCAACACTCAAAATACATCTTGTGATGCCAAACATCCACAAAACAAATGAAAGAACTAATCATTTGATGAGCACTGAACGCAGCAGTGACGATATATTAGCTTTTAAATAAATATCACACCGTCAAAACAGTCAATAAATATGAAATTCAAGGTTATTTGTTGCATAGTAACACCTACTGTACGTGAAGTCAGAGAGGGATTAGTAGCTACGCTCCACATCACATCACCCGACACCATCAACACTCTGCAGCAGCCTCATCTGAGCAGGTTCACCTGGAAGTACGACTCCAAATACACTGAAATACTGTGTGGAGCAGGAGATGAGTCCAGACCAGACCAGTCCAAAGACACAAAGAGGTGATAAAACTTCATCTTGACAGACAACAGCAGTCGTCTCGTCTCTATCTGGTCATTTTGTGTCTTTGTGTCTCTTCGTAGCCGCTTTGTGTGTCTTTGTGGTCGTTCTGTGTCTCTTGGTGGTGGTTTTATGTCTCTTTGTAGTCATTTCGCGTATCTATCTGGTCGTTCTGCACCTCTTTGTTGTTGTTTTGTGTCTCTATTTACATTCACTGCCAGTCCCACTTCCAACAACATGTCCGACACAGTTCAGATAAGGCAGTTCACTATCACACAGCGGCGGTCAGACCACTTCAGTCCAGACCACCACATCTGCCCGAGTCTGAGTACAGACCGGCAAGACTGGTTTCAAGACTGAGACCAGAGACCAGAGAGACCAGAGTGGATCACGTTCTTGTCAAAACCAAAACAGGAAATAAACAGTTTTTATGTAGTTTAAAATGTAAAAGTGATGCTTCGCTGCTCGACAGGTGAAATGTTTGACACTGTAGTGCTGAACCAAACATTAATCAAATATCTTTTTAGTTCAGCAAAGTCAACACAAAAATGGAGGAAGCATTCAAAAGACCTGAACAAACCTAAATCAAAGTAGGCACCTTACCGAGACAAGACCGAGATATGATGAGAACAATATTCTGGAGACGAACTGCAGCTGTGCAGTTCACACATCTGGAGTGAGCCACTCGAATCATCGCAGCATTTTCAGTGTTTAATTATGAGACATTTAAAAAAATCTATTATAAAGAAATTCATTTAAAATGTCATTGGAAATATTACAAAACTCTGAAAATGAAATGAAGTAGTATCTTTTAAATTGTACTTTTTACTTTGTTGTTTCATCACTTAAAGACAGAATAAGTAAAGAGAATTATTCAAATTTACATTTACGTTCATTCATTTGGTGCTTTTGTACAAAGCGACGCACAAATGAAGTACAATCAAAGCTACAAATTATTAAAATTATTATCATACATTTTTAATTTTCAATCAATTTAGTTGCATATATTGTTTTCTCACGTTATCAATGTGTTAACTGATTTGAATTTCACACTGAAACAGTGTACAGTTATTTCATTTGGCACCCTCCTGACAGCGGTCACCTCGGACACACATGTAGTTTCTGGTAGAAAACACTACAGAACATCATAAAGTGGGCGGACAACAGAAAACATCATCACTTCCTGGTTAGAAGCAGAATCATCAGGCAGCGTCGTTTTAAACATTAATATTAATGCACAAAAAGAAAAGTCTCAAACCAAAGTGTATTTTGCATAAAGAGCGTTTGCACACATCTGTAAAAGTTGTTGTCGCCGGCAGTGTTGCCCCTGGCGACGGCGGGAGCAGCAGATCTGCAGCTGGTTGGCCCCGCCCCCTCCTCCTCCAGGGGGCGGGTCTACACGTTGATGGCGTGCGCGTGCTTCTTGCACAGAGGTTTGTCTTTCTTCGAGTAGAAAGGCTGGCCCTCGAGGTTCACGTGGCAAACCTGCAGTGTCAACAAATATGGCAGAGGGTCATAATGACGAGAGCTGACGGCCGTTTTCTCAGATCACAGAGGATCCAGTCGAACAGTTTTGGTTTTCATTGTTCAGGTTTTAAGATTTCTGCCTCCACCACAATACATTTAATTTACCTCGAGAGGGACTGACTCTTCCACTGTTTGAATGGTATCAGTTATCTGGTTCTTACCGCACAGACGAAGCAGGTGTCGTGCCAGGTGTGACCCAGAGCCTCGATGAATTTATCACCAGCTTCAACTGGGAAGTCACAGCCGTGACACTTGGTGCTGAAGAGTGAGATGTAATCTGACAGAGAGAAACAGAGGCAACTCATTGTCACAGCTCCGACCTCTGACCTCCGCGGCCTGTAAAAAGCAGGACGGCGTGAACATCGTCGTACCTTTCTCGCAGTACGGCTCTCCGTCCTCCATGTGGAAGAGGCTGTTTCCGAAGGCTTTGCCGCAGGCTGCGCACACGAAGCAGGTGGTGTGCCACGTCTGCCGCAGAGCGTGCATCACTTCCTGCAACACACAGCGTGTCACGACATGAAAACGTAGCCTATTAATTATGCATTCACCTCATTCAAGCAAACATTGAGCAGCTTCCTGCTTCATCCTTGTTCATCTAGCTGTTGCTAAGACGCTGATTCAGCTAGAAATGTGTCAAAGACCGTAAAACTGTAAACGTTCAAGCGTCAATCAGAAGGTTGAAGGTGGAGTAACACGCTGCAGCAGCTGCCCTGAAAGTCTCCAAACATTCAGACGTTATATTGTGAACATCAGCTGGTTAGGAGGCAACATGTTCCTGCAGTCTGAGGGCACCTCATGATGGTGGACTGCAGAAAACACAAACACAAATAAATAATGAATGAAGACGGCAGCCAGCTGAGTAAACACGGACGTGAACCAACAAAGCTGCTGTCATCGTGAACTGTCACGTCTGACACCGTATCCGACCAATCAGCAAGTGTCACTGAAATACTGTCTTCCTATTCAGTTATTCTACGAGAGTTAGCGGTTTGCTTCACGTGTCTTCCATTTTCTTAGACATCTTTGGGGAATAAGAATAATAAAAACTACAAAATATCAAAAGAAATAACAGGTGGACAGATACACAGGTGGACAGGTGGATGGGTGGACGGGTGGACAGGTACACAGGTGGACAGGTACACAGGTGGACAGGTGGACAGGTGGACGGGTGGACAGGTACACAGGTGGAGAGGTGGACAGGTGGACGGGTGGACAGGTGGACAGGTACACAGGTGGACAGGTACACAGGTGGACAGGTGGACAGGTACACAGGTACACAGGTACACAGGTGGACAGGTGGACAGATACACAGGTGGACAGGTGGACGGGTGGACGGGTGGACAGGTACACAGGTGGACAGGTACACAGGTGGAGAGGTGGACAGGTGGACGGGTGGACAGGTGGACAGGTACACAGGTGGACAGGTACACAGGTGGACAGGTGGACAGGTACACAGGTACACAGGTGGACAGGTGGACAGGTACACAGGTGGACAGGTACACAGGTGGACAGGTGGACAGGTGGACAGGTACACAGGTGGACAGGTACACAGGTACACAGGTGGACAGGTACACAGGTGGACAGGTGGACAGGTACACAGGTGGACAGGCACACAGGTGGACAGGTGGACAGGTACACAGGTGGACAGGTGGACAGGTACACAGGTGGACAGGTACACAGGTGGACAGGTACACAGGTACACAGGTGGACAGGTGGACAGGTACACAGGTGGACAGGTGGACAGGTACACAGGTGGACAGGTGGACAGGTACACAGGTGGACAGGTAGACAGGTGGACAGGTAGACAGGTGGACAGGTGGACAGGTACACAGGTGGACTGGCACACAGGTGGACAGGTACACAGGTGGACAGGTACACAGGTGGACAGGTAGACAGGTGGACAGGTGGACAGGTACACAGGTGGACTGGCACACAGGTGGACAGGTACACAGGTGGACAGGTACACAGGTACACAGGTGGACAGGTAGACAGGTGGACAGGTGGACAGGTACACAGGTGGACTGGCACACAGGTGGACAGGTACACAGGTGGACTGGCACACAGGTGGACAGGTACACAGGTGGACAGGTACACAGGTAGACAGGTGGACAGGTGGACAGGTACACAGGTGGACAGGTGGACAGGTGGACAGGTGGACAGGTACACAGGTGGACAGGTGGACAGGTACACAGGTGGACAGGTAGACAGGTGGACAGGTGGACAGGTGGACAGGTACACAGGTGGACAGGTGGACAGGTACACAGGTAGACAGGTACACAGGTAGACAGGTAGGTCATCTCACCCCCATGATCTTGGTGCTGCAGCGGGCGCAGGTCGGAGCGAAGAACTCCTCGTAGCAGTTCTCACAGTAGACGCTGTTCTGTTCCTCCACGAAGCTGACGTCAGCCAGAGACATGTGGCAGTAGTGACAGTTAAACTCCTCGGGGTGCCAGGACCGACCGAGGGCCACCAGGAAGGGGCCCCTGAAAACAACGACAGGTCGTCACGTTCAGTCTGTCAGGTGACGTGTGGTTATGATGTTTATATGTAGAAATAGAGTTCATGCGACCTTCATTTGAAATATCTGACAGATCCATTAAACATTCCTTTGAGGATCAGAGTTTGAGACTTTCACACTTCAGGTGATTCATGTTCAGTATCCAACACCCAGATTTAGCTAAATCAATAGTTAGTAGATTAATAGATACGATAATGGATTATAAAATTAAAGGGTTTTAAAACAACACAGGTTCACCTTCATTTGTACCTCGAAGAGACCTTTATGTTTCAATCAACTTGGGTTGTCCTCAAATGTATTATAATATAAGAAAGGCTTTTTAATAATTATCTCCATGATTTAGGGGTTTCTCAAAACTGACCAAGTAGCTTGAAAGGGAAAAATGCAGACCCCTTTAAGGTCAAAGTTAAGGGCTTTCATGTTATTTGGGTTTCTACCACTTAAAAAGCTGTTAAATCCTGCAGATAATCTATTAAAAATAATTCATTTATGATTCATTTCCTTAAATATCATTATAACACCGTAGTCATTATTACTAGGACATACATGAGGTCGTCTCACTGAGATTGAAGAGAGGCCTGAGAACAAGAATCATTCAACAGCAGACGACCAGCAGACAAAAACAAGAGTCATAAAAACATCAGACGATAATCTATATATATATCTATATATATATCTATATATATATATAGATATATATATAGATATATGTATAAAATCAACAGCTAGTGTGAACTACCTGATGATGTTGTTGCAGGAGCCACACAGAGGCGTACGGCTGCTGGCGGCGAACCTCTCCGCCCTTTGGGCCACGCCCCTCGCCACAGGAGAGAAAGGGGCAGGGCTCTGTGTGATGGGGGCGGGGCTGGGAGCTGCAGGTGTGGACGGGGAGGGGTTGGGGATGTATGCTGGTGGAGGAGGGGCGGCCTGGGGCAGCGGCTGGATCTTCATGGTGGTGGTGGTCATCTTACTGGGGTCAAACTTATCAGCGAAGTTGGTGTCGGACACCCAGGGGGGTCTGTTGGAGGAGGCAGGACCAGCTGGAGCAGGGGCCGGGGCTGCGGCTGGAGGGCGGGGCTGAGGTGGGAGTGGAGCCGGAGCAGGACCAGGAGCTGGACCTGAGGCCAGAGGAGAGGCAAATCACTTCTCCTACAACAGTAAATCTGTATCTGCATGTTTTCTGTGAATCAGTCCGCAGGTGTTCTCACCTGGCTGGGAGGGGTAGATGCAGGCGGTGCTGACCACCTTGGGAGGGGCGGCGCCGAGAGGGATCTGAATGGAGCTCTGCTGAGTGGGCGGGAGCTGTTGCGAGGGGGGGTGCTGGTACTGCTGCGGGATTGGCTGGTACTGCTGCGGGATTGGCTGGTACTGCTGCGGGATTGGCTGGTACTGCTGTGGAGGCGGGGCTTGTGGAGCCTGATACATGGCAGGAGACTGACCGTATTGGCTGGAGAGGGATGAAAAAATGTTGATTCATCACTGCTTCCAAGCTTGTAATCATTAGAAGTTTTACAACTATGAAAACACACATCCAGCCTCCCTCCCTGCTGCTGTCACACTGACCGCAAATCTTCTTACACCTTTGTTTTATACGTCAAACGTTTTTACAATCGTGTTTCACCCCCTGATGGGGACGGACAGCTGAGCGGCCCGACTGGCCACAGAGCCTCTAGTTTAAGTTACTGTTAACATGCTTGTTGAATCAAACAACCACAAAGAGACGCAAGAGGACAACAAAAAACAAAACACAACCACAAAGAGACACAAAACGACCACGAAGAGACAATATGACCACGAAGAGACACAAAACAACCACAAAGAGACACAAAACAACCTTGATGTCAGTAAACTCTTTTCACTGTGTCAGTGTTAACTGGCTGTCTATATCTTACCTTTGTATACACACAAAATACATACACAGAGTACTTAAAGGTTAATGAAAGTTTGAATAAACAAAGCAGACGAGTGCAAACCAACCTGACAACCAGCCTGTAACAGAGGAGCGTCAGTCTCTTTACAGAAGACAGAACAAATAAAAAGACGTGACAGCTGGACTTGAGTCCTTTAGAGCCCGTTAGAAGAGATTCAGCCGTGATGGATGAAGTTATCATGTATTGTTACTCCACAGTTACGTGATCCTGAACTGAGCAATGCACCAACGCTGCCAGGGTTAGGGGTTCAATTCCCACCAGGGTCCCCCATCTTAGCATAAAGGCCTCAGTGTGCTTCAAACAAAGTGCTTGTTGGATCGTCTAACAACCTTTGATGGTTTCATTCTTCACACAACTTCTTCTATTAGTTTCCATGAGAAGTGCGACAGAGAGGGAGAAGTACTCAGATCCTTTACTGAAGTAATGGTTTTATCATCAACATGTACTGATGTTTCTGATGAATATAGTGTGGACTTCAGAACAGATGGAGATAGAGGTGGAACGACACCCCAAACACCAGTTCATTTGAAGTTCATTTGAAGTTCATGTGAAGCACACTGAGGCCTTAAATCCACTGGAGGTACTACGAGGAGTTTTAGAATAAGAAGCCTCTGTTTGAAGGCAGATGGTGTGTTATGTAGCGTAGAAAAGGAGGCAGCGTGAAGCGGACTCAGCGCTGGCAGCACGTGGACTCGAGCTCTGGGTCCTTGCAGGTGTCGGTACCTGGAGACTGCAGCTTTGTGCTGGAGGCCGTAACCAGCGGCAGACTGTCGCTTCAGGCTGCAGGTGCAGAGACAACAACAGCAGAGGTCACCATGACGATCTGCATCCTGAGGTACACCTGCTGCTGGCGACGCTTCAGATGTTAGTTATGTTTCTCAGTGTCTCATCACAGGTTAACAGAGGCCTGGGATCAGTCTATCTGTCCATCATCGACACGTTTTCATCCAACAAGCTGCAAGAAGCCACTGAACACGAGCTGCTGAACAGAGCGGAGCGTTTAGCAGCTGAAGAGACAGATGTTTCCCTCAGGAGGTGGAGGATGTGGACGTACTACTTTATAAGATGATAAATATAACAACAAAGTGTGTCTCACTCAGTGCACCACCAGCACCTTCAAAGAGCCAGCACACAAGCACAGAACAACAGTTCAACCCCGGGCAGCAGGCGTCTTGTGAGTCCCAGATGTTGGACTTTCCCACCAACACATGAACGCAACATCCTTCAGTAGCAGAAACCTCTGATCCACATCCAAACCGAACTCACACAAACGAACGGGTGAAAACTCAACCTCAGTCAGTCAAATCTACGGAGAGCCAGCAGGGTCAATACGTCTGCTGCTCACTTCGAACCCCAGTACCGTAATATTTCAAATAATGTGCATGAACATTTTAGTTTTATTTCTGTATAATTTGCTGTGCAGCTTTTATTTCCTGCTGCTTTGAGTCTGAACATGAAGACAAACATTTTTACCACCAGACAAACTTTAAGCATCACGCTCACTGAACATGATTTGGATTTTGGGTTTTAAAAAGTCGATATCTCGGTTTCTGTGACACGATGAGAACGCTTGTTTGTGTCCAAGAAATTCAATCATAATATTATTAATAACAAACTCTTGAAGCTGGTCCGCTGATTGGTTACCTGTGAGGGGCGCGGTCAGATGAAGCAAGAGCGGGGTCCAGAGGCTGCGAGGCGGCGCGAGCGGGTGGAGCGGCAGGGGCGGAGCCGGCAGAAGCTGGAGCATGCTCAGTAGGGCTACAGCACAGGAAGTGGTTAGGAGCAGAGAAAGAAAGAGCCATTCTGGGCAGGAATCATAACATTTATACCGTTTATACATTTATATATTCACACATGCAGTCCTTACCAGGCTGCATGCACACACACATATATGTATATATATATATATATATATATATATACCGGTTGTACACAGATCAGATTAGTTAAAGATCATCAAGCTTGTTACTGGTCTCATGCACAAATCAAATAGCTCCATATTGCTCAGGCTGATGTGAGGATGTCGATAAAATGTTTTATTAAACAAAAAACAAAATAAAATAAATCCCTGATCATGTTCTTAATGTTATCACGTACGTTTTATCTTTCCGGAGCCCTAAAAGTAACTCACTTGCTACTTTTTCATCTCAAAAATCAACAAGAATTTCAGTCATTTTACTTGATTCTGCAGCAGTTTGCCTTTTTCTTTACAGAACAATCTTAAAGTTATAATATCAGCTGTGTCTCCTGGAAGTACGTTGTTTTAGTTACGTTGTGATGACGGCTTGAATATATTCAGAGGAGACGCTGTTTCGAGTGAATGAAGTGCTGCAGAGGCCGGGGTTCACATCCCGAGTCCTGCATGTGGTCTTTGGTTAAGGTTAGAGGAAGAATGAAACCAGACCAGGATCTTTCTCTAACCGCAACCAAGACCTGTGAGAGTCGTCCCTACCAGCAGATAATGGATTGTAAGATTTAATCTCTTGGTGGAAATATATAAATGTCCTTCCTAGGAGACATCTCAGTCTTATATCCAGAGAAAGATGTCGTCAGGACTAAAGAAAACGTGCTTCTCTCAGAGCTCAATAACAAACAAAAGTGAGTTGATAAGAGAGTGTTTATAAAATGAAGTCAAATGAAGAATCATAAAGTTCAGCCACAGCTGACAACAATGAGCCACCTACTGCAGACATATGATCACTGGCACGAAGAATATTTAGGTGAAATCTCAGAATATTTGTTTCCAATAAAAATCGACTTGTTTTCAGACTTTTCTTCCTGAAGCAGCTTTTTTATTCAATTCACAGATTTCATTTTCTAACATGTGAAGGTGGATCTTTAAAGGCAAACACCACATTTACCTTTAATCTATATTTTCAGACCAAGTCAAATAAAGAACACAGACAGAAGACAGATTAAAGGTTCTCCTGAATAAGTCAGAGGAGAAATGAGTATGAAAATTCTCATACGGCCATTATTTATTTTATTGTGTTAATGTTTTAACATGTTTAACTCCTTCTTATCTATTTGGTTGTTATTATTATTTCATGTCATGTTCATTTCTCAGGTGCGTTGGTCTCATTACCATCTGCGACTTGTACAAAAGGTGCTGCTCGAATAAATAAACTCTGAGACGTACAACCGCTTCTAAAGGAACAGCTGAGCGAAATCAACATGAAGAAGACGAGCAGAGAAGGTTTGAACTGAAGGACCTGTGTGTCGGTGCGTCGGTCAGACGACGTGGACGCGAACCTGAGACGACACGACTCATAAAAAGGGACATTTTTCATTTTGTGTTGGTGAGTCACATGTGAGCCGCTTCCTTCACGATGACTTAGAGACCAGAAGGAAACAGTCTCTTTATAGGCGGATAAAAGCTCGACCTCTGCCCCTATTGATTCACGTTGAGTCACTGCACGGCCTTGAGGGGGAGGCTGGGGGAGGCTGGGGGAGGCTATCTGCTTGTATTTCAGGGAGGCAGCAGGGATCAATTGTGCATAATGGAGGGATGATTAAATAAGTGCGCGGAGCAGAGAAAGCTCCATCCATCAGTGCTGAGACGGCAGGATGGAGGAGGGGCGGAGGGTTCAGAGGAGACTCTGGTTCCTTCGAATATCCTAAAAACTAAAGCCACTCATGTTGTTTTATTTCAGCTCCTTAAATCATCATTAAAGTTGTGTTTTTAAAGCTGGAATGATTCATGAAGTCTTTCCATTCGTCAGATGGCTGATGAAAGACTTCTGAAAGCACGTGATCCGTTACTGAAACAACACGAAGACAGAATGACCGAACACGTGTGGACGAGGACGAGGAGTCTCTTTACTGAAGAGGAGGACACTGTTAGGACACTGGGACGTCTCTCACAGTGTTTCATAGTGTTTGTGATGTATTATTAATGTAAATGTAGACGTGAGGGGGGACAGGTGCTCATACAGCCACTAACAGGCCCAAACGCTCCAAAGCTCAACCAATCGATAGCAACTCTAATCAATAGAGGAAGGCGGGACACATGACATCAGTCCATGGATGATGATGATGATGATTCTCTTTGAGGAGTGTTAAAGCACGGCCTTCTAAATATTGATGGAGCAAGGGATTGTGGGAAAGAAAACAGCTGTTGGGGGCTGAAGTGAGAATCGGGCCTTTACTTCAGTGAGAGTATTACAGGAGAGTATTTCTGTGTATTTATGAGGAAGTTATTCAAATGTCTTGTGTTAAGAAATAAGTTACTAAATTATTACAATACTATTAACCTGCAGTAGAGGAAGAAGTACTCCGATCTTCTACTTAAAGTAGTAAAAGTACTAATACCACAGTCCTGCAAAAGTAGAAGTCCAAAAGTAAGTAAAAGTAAGTAAAGCTGTCAGACAAATGTAGTGAATTAAAAGTACAATATTTCCCTCTGAGATGTAGCGGAGTAGAAGTCGAAGTATACTGGAAATGCTCTAGTAAAGTACAAGTACCTCAAAATTGTACTAAATCCTCCTGTTTAGTCTTGTTCTAACATTAAAAAAAGCAGCCACAGTTACAAATGTGTGAGTTTATTATTATTATTAAAGATGAGCCTGAGTGTTTAATCATCGGCCCCACGGCTCCCCCTTCTGGAGGAACCAGCTCTGAATCAATGACTGATAATAAATGTTGAGTATCAGTCGCTGAGTACATCAACTCAATACAAATGACTTAATTCAGGTTACAGTTAAATGAACCACTCCAGCTGTCTGTTACCGTAGTTACAGCACCATGCCAACCAATCAGAAGAGTCCCTCATGCTGGCTTTATTTCAGCGGTGGAAGAAGAGCTCAGATCTTTTACTGCAGTAACAGTGTAGAAGTACTCTGTTACAAGAAAAAGTTATTAGCAAAATATACTTTGACTGACATCCGTCCCACTCTCCTCCATCTGATGGAGGTGACGTCACCTGAATCCTGCACACACCTGCGGGTGTTGAGGATCACTCAAATGAAAATCTATGATAAAGTAACTAAAGCTGTCAGATGAATGTAGTACAGTAGAAGTAGGAAGAGAAGTAAAATACAAGTACCTCAACTCTGCACTGAAGTACAGTTAAGGATGGGTTCTGATAGCTGGTCCCATTCTGGATCCAGGTCCAGGTCTGAAGAGTCTGAGGATTCGTTAAGGAATCTCTTCTAAAGCGACAGAAACTGAAACCTCTCAGACACTTTAAGTTCAGGAGGCTGCAGCTGAACGTGTCGCCAACATTTAATAAACATTTGTATATTTGATGCTGCTCACTGTTGTTAACATGAAGTGCTGCCATAAAAGGCTGACCGGAGATCTGTGAGGAGTTACTTTAGTCTGTCCTGTTAAATGAAACCTGATCAGACGCCTGCTGAGTTCTGATCCTTCAGTCAGGAGGAGGAAGGTCAAGTTTCCCAGTTTACCTGAAGCACCATGAAAGCTAACGTGACCTTCACGTTAGCTTACGTTAGCTTACGTTAGCTCAGTGCAGAGACGAGCTTTAGGTCTCGAGGGTTTAATGGGCGGGGCGGTGAGAAGAAGTGAGGCGATGTGTTCGGGGGCGGGGCAGAGTGTACAGGTGAGGAGCCTGGGGGGGGGTCAGCAGCTGTCTAATGGAGCTCTGCTGCCTACCTGCTCCTCCTCAGCGCCTCCTCCTCCTCCTCGTCCCCTGGTACTGGAACACAGACAGAAAACAGGAGGGGAGGTGTCAGTGAGCATGCTCAGTTTAAAACACTCGCTGCTGTAAAGTGAGAGGCAGGACAACTTTAATCTATTTGATCTATTCCTTCATTTTATTTGCTTAATACCGGCTTCTATATGAGACTTTACAGTAAACTCAAACTAAATGAAACAGACCAACATCAGGACGGGAGACTTACAGGACTCGGTTCCGGTCATGTGGGCCAGGACCCGGAAGGACTTGGACTGCATGTTGGCGCTGCGGCGACCCCATTCGCCCAGGTCCGGGTCCTTGTCTGCACTCTGGACGGCCTGATAGACCGGGGAGGCGCTGTCTACAAGACGATCTTTAACTGGGAGAGTGCTGCAACCACAGACAGGGGGCGCCAAACCCCCGAAACCAAACCAAGTCAGCACCAAGACCCTCAAGCCAACGCTTCAGGGAGTGGACTTCAGGAGCTGTATGAGTTTCGTTTAGTTTTGGCTGGAGAGAGTCGAGTTTGGGATGCCCTGCTGCCTGAAACCTGAAACCTGGAGCACTAAAATGTTTTCTTAATTAATCTTGAATGAGATAAAAAAGCTGCTATTGATTTGATTCGACATGACATGAAAATAAAGATGGAGATGGAGACAGCGGCTGCTGAGAGCACAAACTTAACAGGAAGCAGTAAACGATCATGATGTAAATGAGAGTAAGTTCGATGATTTCACACTCAACATGTTGGAGATTAAACCACATTTAAACCACCAGAAGAAGAAGGAGAAACGGACTCAGAACATTCAGTTCAACCGGACAGACTTTCTGTTTTCTGTCTGGTTTTCTATTCCGACGCTGTTTCTCAGAGAGTTTGATGACGACAGGAGGAGGAAGGTGACGCGCAGGAGAGCGTTCATTCAACAGTTTAATTAAAGCGCGTTCATCAGGGTATAAAAACAGAGGAATGGATGTGTAGGTGTGTGGAGCAATATCAAGTTTCCTCTCAGGGGGAAAACAAGAGCGATCTTTCATGCACACACAAGCAGCACATCTCCAAAGGCAAGAGGAAGAAGAGGAAGAGGAAGAGGAACACACAGCAGCACATCTCCAAAGGCAAGAGCAAGAAGAGGAAGAGGAAGAGGAAGAGGAAGAGGAACACACAGCAGCACATCTCCAAAGGCAAGAGGAAGAAGAGGAAGAGGAAGAGGAACACACAGCAGCACACAGTCCAACAACAAATGACAAACGAAAGGCAGGAACGTCTGTAACTGTTCAGGAAGAGAAACTGCAAACAAGAGTTTCAGAAGTACAATAATAATAATAATAATAATAATAATAATAATAATAATAATAATAATAATATCCCTACAGATACTACAGATGTCTGTGTTTGTTTTTGACTCCTATTTTTAGGAGAATATTAAATGTAGATTTTTAACCTCAAAACAAAGTTGGAAGACTTTCCAGCCCTGAGCAGTGTCTGCAGGTCAGTAAGACAGGGCAGCCTGGGACTTTGAATTGGACTTTTACTTTAACTGAATTAAAATGCACGTGTTTTGCCTGATGTGTAATAGTACTCGTGTTTGCTGGTGTGAACACAACGCTGTTTCAGCATTTAACTGAAGTCCAGTTTGAGATCCCAGTAAAGCAGCAGAAACCTGATTAAAGGTGATGAAACATGTTTCATGAGGTTTATATTTGCTGTCAGAGCGGAGGGTCGGTTAATGTGAGTCCACTGTACACCGTGATCAGCATGCAGACCAGGTCTAAACCACAGACTGTCTTTAATCCAGACCTCTGTCCACACAGAGTCTCTTCTAACCAGGTAGACTTTTGAGACTACAGTCATGAATGAGTGACGGCTCAGAGACTTCATCAACTATCAGCAAGTCACATAGTCACCACACGCACACACACACACACACACACACACACACACACACACACACCAACTGTAAACACAAACAAACAGCCTTCAAACGTTGCAGCAACCTTTGTACAACCAACATTTTCTTATCTTCTTATAACTTTCAGAAGTCTTTAAACTTGAAACAACATCCAGACAAACTGTCAGAACGGATGTGGCTGATAACATAAAGGAGGAGGAGGAGGAGGAGGAGGAGGAGGAGTGTTTACTTTAATATCCATCAGTGAGCTGAGAGGAAGCAGAAATATAAAGACAGACTGAGGAAGAGGAGGGAAAATAAGGAGGAGGAGGAGTAAAGAGAGTCTCCCTGAAGTTTCTCTACAACATGTATTAAACATACAACACATGTTTGTGCAGCTGCTGACGGGAACTCAGGAGGAAGATGATCAACTCCCTCGTCACTGAACAAAGATTTCATTTCTTTATATCATGCCTCAGTGTTTGCACAGTTGGCTGTATGTAAACTTTGAAGAGGAAGATGAGAGGAGGAGGAGGAGGAGAAAGTAGGAGAGAAGATGGAAGTACAGGGAGAAGGAGGGTACACTGGTGAGGAAGAGGAGGTGGGGGGGGGGGTTCTTACCCAGCGTCGTGCCCCTTCCCCTGCGTCTGTCCTGCGATGGCGTCCATGATGGCGTCCTGCGAGTACATGCTGATGGGCGTGTTGTACTGGGCGTGGATGATGGTGGCCTTGCCGCCGGGGCCCTTCACCTCTATGGGCTTGTGGGTGGAGAGGGCGGAGTCCAGGGTGCCGGGGCCGAAGCCGGCGCTGTTGGCGGGCGGGACGACGCGAAGGGGGACGAGGAGTTGGAGGAAAAGGTGGAGGGAGGTATGTGAGGGCGGGAAACAATAAGGTGGTGGTGGAGGTTTGTGTCAAACTCACAGCAAACACACGACAGACCGAGACACGAACAGAAGCCGGCTCTCATCAGGGAGGTCAGTGAAAGGGTTAACTCTGCCCTGAGAGCACATGTGACACTCAGGGTGGACATGTTACTGACTGGGGGGGGGTATGTTTCATTACATCAGATATCTGTTGGTGTAAAACTTGAATCAGGAACAAATGAAGACCTCCTGCAGCAGCTCCATCCGCTCCACCTTCTCCAACAGGAGCCCGTCCACATGCAGTCTTACTGCAAAGCCCATCTTGTGTTACTTCTTTGCTTCTGTGGCTTGTGTGTCAAACGTAATTCAAATAAAGCTTTGTTCATTGTTTGGTCCTTCACGTCTTCCCACATGAAGCCAACAAACCAGCAGGACCTGAACCTCCAGTTAGAGTTTGATCTGTTTGGTTCTAATATGGCGTCAGTCAAGCCTCAATGTGTCAGACAGAGACCTTTACGTCCAGAACAGACGTAACGCACGCGACTGCATCAGCCGGGTTATATATTCTGATATACTCATGAGTGCAATGATGCATGCAGACACTCGACACACCACAAACATCCACTGAAGCTTTTAACTGAGATTTGAACAGCTTATCAGCTCGCTGCTGCTTCCTCATCTGTCTCTTTAGTTTAAAGAGAAGAAGAAGTCGTCGGCCTCATGGTGACAACAACAACAACAACAGGCCCAAACACACAGCAAACCACTCACTAACAACACACACTAAACAGGCACAATCTCCAAAAAACAGACTTGACTCTGGTAGAAAACTGTTGGCAGGTCAGTTTGACTGAAGCAACCAACTGTTTCTATCATGGCTTCATTTACTTACAGTCATTTCACCCAGTTATCTATTATTGGGCGATGATGTATTGATGATTAAAAAGGCAGAACTCTATGACCCCCCAGTACCAAACCATGCCTTAAAAGGACCAAACAACAGAGCAAAACACACAACCAAGATGCATCCAGCAGGAGGGGATACTGACTTGGGAGCAGCGGGGGAGAAAACCTTGTTTGACCAACAGAAGGAGACGAAAACAGAGAGAAGAAGAACGTTTCAGAAAAGTCATTCACAGGCTGCAGTTCAGAGAGGAAGAGTTCAAACAGCAGGACGACAGTCTTCTTCATGAGACACAGATTACCCAGAGTTCAGAGCAATATGGATGTAAAAGAAATGAATAATAGTAACACACAATTTATAAGCCGTGATATTATTTTGAAGACGGCCCGTTTTTCACTTTGAACAGAGACGTTTGGGTTGCATCGATTGTTTAGACCTGTGACCAGTGTGGACATTGAACTGGGCCAACTGGGCTGGTGCTCACAGACTTCATCCCAGTGTTTCTGAATGAAAACGCAAACAACAGAAACAGGAAACAGGAAGTGTGGCGATACTAACTGGTCGCTGTGGGCGACCAAGAGATCCGTCAGCTCTATCAGACGGAAAATAATGAAGCTTTGAATTTTAACACAGCTGGTTTGCTGGTTTTTTGTAGAGGTGTAACAGATCTGCAGGTGCTGTGATCAATAAATATCAGGTCGTCCTGATGTTATAACTGATTTCAGTGAAGTGTTTAGCAGCAGAGCAGCATTTGATTTCATTGTCTGACAGTTCAGTAAACTCAGTAAATTAGATGAGAAGATCGATAACATTTCTACAATGTCATTTCTGTACAGTAAATATGAAGCTACAGCCAGCCATCGATTAGCTTAGCTTAGCACAAAGACTGGAAACAGGGGGAAACAGCTAGCCTGGCGTAAAAACGGTTATGTGCAGAACTATTTCATGACCGTGACCAGTAACTTCCTGGAGGGTCAGATCATTTTTGTCACCATGTGACAGAGCCAGGCTAGCTGTTTCCCTCTGTTTCCAGTCTTTGTGCTAAGCTAATCATATGAGAGTGGTGTCAATCTGAACATCTGAGTCTATTGTTTTAATATCAGATCATATAGAGAAGCACAAACAAGTATGCTTCATAGTAACTGTACAGTACAGCAGTGTTAATGAGTGTGTGTGTGTGTGTGTGTGTGTGTGTGTGAGTGTGTGTGAGTGTGTGAGTGTGTGTGTGTGTGTGTGTGTGTGTGTGTGAGTGTGTGTGTGTGTGTGTGAGTGTGTGTGAGTGTGTGAGTGTGTGTGTGTGTGAGTGTGAGTGTGTGTGAGTGTGTGAGTGTGTGTGTGTGTGAGTGTGTGTGTGTGTGTGTGTGTGAGAGTGTGTGTGTGTGTGTGAGTGTGTGTGTGTGTGTGTGTGTGTGTGTGTGTGTGTGTGTGTGTGTGTGTGTGTGAGTGTGTGTGTCCAGAAGATTCCCTGACCTTTAACAGCAGCCAGAGGAGCCAACAGGTGTTTGGCCTCCTCAGTGACACAGTAACCGAATCACACTGTGAACTGAGGAAACACCACAGGCATGCTGGGTAATGTGTGTGTGTGTGTGTGTGTGTGTGGCTATGATTATGAATAGTTATGGTAACAGTCACACACTTCCCTCCCATCACAGTTTTGTAATGCTGTGACTGCTAAAGTGGAAGTGTGTATTTTGATCTGTCCTCTTCATTTTAAGCCCTGAAGAACTCCTGATCCTCCTCCTCCTCCTCCTCCTCCTCCTCACCAACAGTCTCTGGTATCATCACTCAGGGGTGGAGGAAGTACTCGGACAGTTTACTTGAGTAAAAGTAGAAGTACCACAGAAAGCGCTGGTGTTTTAACCGGTGCTGAGTAACATGAGTCATGACTGATCAGTTTATTATTGAGTTATTATGTTTTGTCTTTGGCTTGACGACACTGAATGCTCTGATGTCGCTTTCTCCTTCTTCTTCTTTGTGAAAGGTCAGCAGAGGTCGCTGATCTCAGATCAGAGTGAAACATGTCTCCTGTGCTCTGCTGACGTGTTGGTCAACATGGCAGGAGAACGCTGCTAAAAGAAAGCGGGAATCTGAGAGGAGGAGCTGCTGCGGAGGGACACTAACGTCTTTGGGAGTGTTGAACGAAGCCACAGACGGACTCAAACAGGAAATAACATAAATCATCAGTGAGCTCCACCTCGACACCAGGAAGTGGTGAGCAGCCCAGAATCTGATTTAAACACAGCACGGCTCTTTAGCTCCTCCTGATCAGGTTTGCGTTCTATTCTCTCCCTCTGTTAGCCGAGCAGCTCCTCCTGCCATGTTCCCTCCTCCTCCTCCTCTTCATCTCTACGTACCCCGCAGGCCGCCCCGCCTGAATGGCCGCCATCTCCCTCAGAGTCTCCTCTGAGTAGAGGCCGATGGGTGAGTTATACTGCTTCTTCTGAGCGGGGCTGGGAGAGTCTGCCTCTGCAGGCCCGGAGGAGGCACTGCAGGCCGACAGGCGGCCGTTCACCTGCACCGACTGAGGCTTCAGGTGGAGCGGGAGGGGAGGGGGGGTTGGGAGGAGGAGATGAGACGGGGAGGGAGCAGAGAATGTCGGGTAACAACTATCAATATCTGATCAATATGTTCTAAAGCAGAAAGTAAAACTGTCCATATTTTTATAGTTTTATTTTTGTAATTGTGACATTTATATATGTTATTATTATCAATATCTTATCAATATCTCTTACTGCTTCTCAGTCGTATCAGTCTGTTGTTGGGTGAAAAACTCATATATGCAAAACATCATCAGGGATTAAAGATATTGATCATTTCAAACATCAGTCAGAGGGTCAGTTCACAGGAGAACATGGAGTCCATCACAGTGACGTTTGGGATTCTGTCTTATTGTGTTTTTGGGGACGACGAGGACGAAGAGCGTGTTTTTACTGTCTGTCTTTCTTCCTGCGGCCACCAGGAGGCGGCAACTCATTATGTTGAACCAGTGACAGTGAGTCCACTCTGTGTGTGTGTGTGTGTGTGTGTGTGTGTGTGTGCACTCATACAGCCAGCCTTTAGTTAGTTTACTTCTTTTCTTTGGGCAGAGCAGAACAGTCAGAACTGCTCGCAGAGAGAAAATAAATCTCTGCATGTTCTGACAGCCTTGATGCAGCTTTATAATCAGCTCATCTCAGGGTGGATTTGAGTACAGCGGACATCTACAGCAGTTTGCAGCGGCAGAAATGCATTATGGGTTCAGTTACCTGTTGGTGAGGGATCATGGGGATGGTGGCGTCTATTCTGGGTGTCGGCATCAGAACGGGACGCTTCGCCCTGCAGAAAGAAAAACAAACAAACAGGTGAAATAATAAATCGGTTCTCAGCTGCTGCAACTTTCACGACGTCTGTTCCAGATTTTACAGCCGTAAATTAATCAAGTAGAAAACGATCATCTTTGTAAATGAACGATAACCTCCAGCTTTGTTCTCTGGATGTAATCTGTTTGATCCCAACTGTCTACAAACTGCACTTTGTCTGAAACGCAGAGGATTGTGTTATGTAAATGTAAAATCAGGGTGCATAAAGAGAGCAGCCTGCAGGAAGGAAGTCCTTCAGTACGTCACTCTGGTGGAAACACTGATGTTTACTCTTCAACAGAAGGACAAACTGTGTTTCATTCACAAGAAAAAGAAGCACCTATAGAACGAAGGCAACGAGCCACGAATAAGAAGAGGAGGAGGTCAGAGGTCAGAGAAAATGTCACTGTGAGCTTCATGGTCAAGAAACAGTAACATGATAATAAAAGACAACTCAGGTCCAATAAACTCAAGAGGAAGAGAAGGTTGAAAGAAGAGCACAAAACAACTGCAAGCCTTCATTCAGCAGCCCTGAAAGAACCAGACGTGGACCACTTCAGCAGGAGAGACAGTGCTGCTTCCTGGAGAGAAGAAGAAGCTGATAACGTGATGCAGTCTGACGTTGCCCCCTTTCACGACCGTACGGAGCTGATGGGTCTTTTTCCTTCAGTCAGGGGATGATGAGTGTTGGCTGCCTCAGACGTCAGGTCAGAAACGCTCTTAACATCGTTTAGTTTGGAGGTCTTGTTGTACAATTCCCCCCCCCCCCGGGATCAATAAAGTATTTCTGATTCTGATTCTGATTGATTCTGAATGAGCTCGACCTCCTGACCATCACACACGTCTTTCAGTCACCTTGGACTCCGGGGAGGAAACAAAAACCTGTGACCCTGAAATAAAAAAGACTCGTTCGTATTGTATGTTGAATTCTCTGCGTTGTGTTTTCGTGGGAGGAGGCAGAGCGAAGGGTCACCAGAAGTCAAACTGCTTCCATTATATTTGCTGCTGAGTGTCAGAGCTTCACATCTATTTCCTGGCCTCTGCTGCCCACTTTGCACTAATAAAACAACATGAAAAAATGATGAGAAAAAGTCCTCGTCTTATCTTCATCACCCAGAGGGTCTGAAGTTATGAGACTCTGTGTGGACCTCGCTGAACTCCTCAGATCTTCAGGGTGTCTAACTTTAGTCCGGAGTGACACCAGAACAGCCCGACGTCAACATCCACAGCGGCCATCTTTAACTTCTCTACAGCATTAAGACTGCAGCTCAGATCAATCAGCAACAGACCAATCACTTACCTTCCATTTTCATATATATGATACTGAATTCTGTCATGTTTTAAGGTGAATAACACTCCAGAAACAGCATGAGCACCAGACACCTGCTAACCTGCTAATGCTAACTTGAATGAGGATGAAATAAGACTTCCCAAATGTTATTGGACCAAACTCTGAGAGTGAAACGAGTCATTTCCTGGGTGTCGTGATGCTCAAAGCGATTTATCCACCGATTTACAGCCACAACAGAAGTGACGGAGGACGAGGACGAGGTTAACTAACTGGGTTGTGATTGGCCAGTGAGCCCAGTCAAACATGAACGCAGAGAGACAGAGAGACAGACAGATGGATTTTTTTGGACTGTGGTGTCTTGACAGTAAGAGGACGCAGTTAAGAGGGACTTTCTCATGAAAACCCAGCTTGAACGATAAAGGCGAGGGGAACAAAAAGAGTGGGAATTAAATATTGTAATATGTAAATGTGCTGGATTCCCACATAAAGAAGCAGAATGACACGTCAAGTGAAAGATAGACGGATGTTTCACAGGGAGGCCGTGCTCAATGGTTTCCCTCCTTACTTGGTCATGGTGAGCGCCAGGTTGTAGTTGGCCATCTTGATCTTGTTCTGGGCCTCCAGGTGAGTCATCCCGTCGGTGCCGACGCCGTCGATGGCGACGATGACATCACCCTGGACCAGGTTACCCTGCGCCGCCTTGCTGCCCGGAGTGATCTGTCCAAACACAACGACAAAGACATTTAAAGAAACTTTAATCGGGCCACCGGAAGAAAGAAAACAGTAAAACAAAAAGAGGACACGGGTCAAACTTCCTGTTTTTATGTCACCGTCTGTCAGAGATGAGTGAAGGTTTCTAGCATGATGTGTGATAAATGTGTCCAGTGACGCAGCACAGGTCAGCGCACACGTTAATCTGCATCTTTCAATCACTTAATCACGAAAAGTCTTCCATGAATCAATCAATCAAATGGGAAAAGAATTAATCAGCAAGTTAATGATTAATATGTCTGCATGCTAAAGTCCCCTTAATCTGAAAATCCACCTCAGGAGTGAAGTGGACCTGAGAGAGAGCATGTTGAGGACATGACCCTCATTCACAACGCAGATACAAAAACCAAGAGGTCAACCGCTCTGCGTTCAAATAAACCGACCGAAATCACTGTTGATTAAAAACTCTGCAGCAAATCCTGCATGGAGCAGAGAGGATCACTGACTGACAGCTGCTAAACTGGAAACAGAGTCTCATCCAACGTTGCATTCGTTTAATTCGACGACTGGATGAGCTGCAAATATAGTAACTGATGACAGGAGTCTCTGTGAGGCACAGTGGTGCTTCAAGCTAAATGCTAACATCTGCATGCTAATGTGCTCAGAGTGACAATGCTAATATGCTGATATTTAGCAGGTATAATGTTTACCTTGTTCACCGTCTTAGCTTAGCATGTTAGCATGCTAACATTAGCTAACTAGCAGTAAACACAGAGTCCAGCTGAGGTTGATGAACGTCATCAGTTCTGCAGGTCATAAACTACAGTATTGGACACATGGACATGTTGACCTGATGCTGGCGCTAGATGAAGAGTCAGAGGATCACCAGAGTTATTACAGTTCATCCTGAGGGGGACTGATGTGTATTATTTGTATTATTTGATACTAATCATAAAAGTAGTCTTTTCATAAAATGATATGTAGTACAAAGTTGCCACGTATGCAATGTTCCAGGGAAACAACTAGCAGGTGTTGGGGCTCATAAAGATAAGACTCATTATTGCTTGGATGTCTCCCTTGGAATGTGGGAGTTATGAGATAGAGGTCAAGGTAATATGAAAGGTCATTCTGAGAGGTTTCTTTTCCTTACCCTAGATGAGAAACAGAAGTGTACAGACTCGTGTGTTATAGTAGGACCCCATGTACATCTAAATGTATAAAAGATGAGCTTGAACAGTGTTCGAGGCAGCAGTACTGATTCGGCTACGGGTGCTGTACAGGTCAAGATGCGCATGCCTGTTGATCCTGATCTTTGATGCAAATAAAGAATATTATGTGAAAAGTCAGTATCAGCGGAGTTTCCTTCCATCATCGAATCATCGCCTACATCTGGGGAATGAAGAAGAAATTAACAACAGGACCATGAAGGTCTGAACCACATCTCATCACAGTCTATCCAGCAGCTGTTGAGACGTTTCAGGGTGGACCAACATGGTGGACTGACACGGCATCATATATCGAGAGGACTTCAGATGTTTCCTCAGCAGGTCAGACGGCTGCTGATGGAAACACCATCGACCCGGCGGCCTCTCACTCACAGGGCCAGTCTGTAACCTCCAGGACTCTGTGGCGCCTCAAACACAATGACAGGACTCAAGTGTTCACGCCTGAGAGTTAAACCCTGGACAGCTGTCCATACACCGCTAACCCCCTGCTGAGTCACATCCCTGCCTCTAATTACTCCCAAAAATCCCTCCTGCTCCTCTCTGCTCTCTCTCTCCTCACTTCTCCCTCTATTTGAATGCTGTGACCTTTGACCTCTACATCGGTTTGAAAGCACGAAAAATCTGGAGGACAAGATGGCGGTCAAAGAGGAGGTGAAGGAAGAGGAGGAGCATGATAAGGATGCAGGTGGAGATGCAGCCAAAGATGGAGGTGGAGGAGGCTTGATGGAGGCTTCTAACAAGTTGTGTGTCCTCGATACGGTGGAGGCTCACAAAGGCGTTTCATAAGTTACCCTTTTCTTTATCCGTTGTTCGCTAGTTGCCAACTAATTTGCATTAACGTGTTAACTTTGACAGCCTTAGAACTAAATATTCACAGCCATCAGACACGTGCTGATTGTGATGAAGGAAGTCTCAGAGTGTCACAAGGGGAACAGAAAAAGGCGCTGTAGCTTAGTGGTTAAAGCGCCTGTCTCGTAAACAGGAGATCCTGGGTTCAACTCCCAGCAGCGCCTGCTCACTGGACTACTTTAGATCATTTCAGCTCAGACATGAATGAGAATTAAGCATGAGAGGTGGAGGAGAGTCATACAGTGAATGAAACCTGCCGCTAACTGCTTGTGACCGTTGAGGATGAGCGTTTCATTCTGCCTTGTTGTTGTTATATGTTGCTGTCATGTAGTTTGTTACTGCAGCGTTCGTCAACATGGTCTCTCATGGTCATTACCGTGCTCAAAGAACTGCAAGAGGACTAACGGACACCGTAGCCTGTTTGTTTGAAGGTACCCACGATTATGAGTCAGAGTAGACTGGGTGGTAGAGACTAATCTGTGATGCTAGAGACTAACCTGTGATGCTAGAGAATAATCTGTGATGCTAGAGACTAATCTGTGATGCGAGAGACTAACCTGTGATGCAAGAGACTAACCTGTGATGCTAGAGAATAATCTGTGATGCTAGAGACTAACCTGTGCTGCTAGAGACTAACCTTGAGACTAACCTGTGATGCTAGAGACTAACCTGTGATGGTAGAGACTAACCTGTGATGCTAGAGACTAACCTTGAGACTAACCTGTGATGCTAGAGACTAACCTGTGATGCGAGAGACTAACCTGGAGACTAACCTGTGATGCTAGAGACTAACCTAGAGACTAACCTAGAGACTAACCTGTGATGCGAGAGACTAACCTGTGATGCTAGAGACTAACCTAGAGACTAACCTGTGATGCTAGAGACTAACCTGTGATGCTAGAGACTAACCTGTGATGCTAACACCTGTTTGTTCAAAGACAGTTGATTGGAGCTTTAATATCAAAGAAGAGGAAGTCTGCAGAGCCTGTCTTGTAAACGGGAGATGTTGGGTTCTAATCCCAGCAGGGCTTCAGCTCCTGTCTGAGGTCAGTTGTTCTCCAGATTAATGTGTTTTCTTTCATTATTCTTTTACATTTTATAGAAAAAACAGCTCCTGAACACACGCTGGTGTAAAACTGATGCTTTCTGACCGGAACAGTTACAAGAAGTGGAGGCAGAAGAGGTGCTGTGGCTTAGCTGGTCAAAGCGCCTGTCTAGTAAACAGGAGATCCTGGGTTCAAATCCCAGCAGCGCCTGCTCGCTGGACTAAAACTAAAGACATGTTTTAGATCATTTCAGCTCAGACATGAATGAGAATTAAGCATGAGAGGTGGAGGAGAGTCATACAGTAAATGAAGCCTGCCGTTAACTGCTTGTGACCGTTGAGGATGAGCGTTTCATTCTGCCTTGTTGTTGTTATATGTTGCTGTCATGTAGTTTGTTACTGCAGCGTTCGTCAACATGGTCTCTCATGGTCATTACCGTGCTCAAAGCACTGCAAGAGGACTAACGGACACCGTAGCCTGTTTGTTTGAAGGTACCCACGATTATGAGTCAGAGTAGACTGGGTGGTAGAGACTAATCTGTGATGCTAGAGACTAACCTGTGATGCTAGAGAATAATCTGTGATGCTAGAGACTAATCTGTGATGCGAGAGACTAACCTGTGATGCAAGAGACTAATCTGTGATGCTAGAGACTAACCTGTGCTGCTAGAGACTAACCTTGAGACTAACCTGTGATGCTAGAGACTAACCTGTGATGGTAGAGACTAACCTGTGATGCTAGAGACTAACCTTGAGACTAACCTGTGATGCTAGAGACTAACCTGTGATGCGAGAGACTAACCTGGAGACTAACCTGTGATGCTAGAGACTAACCTAGAGACTAACCTAGAGACTAACCTGTGATGCGAGAGACTAACCTGTGATGCTAGAGACTAACCTAGAGACTAACCTGTGATGCTAGAGACTAACCTGTGATGCTAGAGACTAACCTGTGATGCTAACACCTGTTTGTTCAAAGACAGTTGATTGGAGCTTTAATATCAAAGAAGAGGAAGTCTGCAGAGCCTGTCTTGTAAACGGGAGATGTTGGGTTCTAATCCCAGCAGGGCTTCAGCTCCTGTCTGAGGTCAGTTGTTCTCCAGATTAATGTGTTTTCTTTCATTATTCTTTTACATTTTATAGAAAAAACAGCTCCTGAACACACGCTGGTGTAAAACTGATGCTTTCTGACCGGAACAGTTACAAGAAGTGGAGGCAGAAGAGGTGCTGTGGCTTAGCTGGTCAAAGCGCCTGTCTAGTAAACAGGAGATCCTGGGTTCAAATCCCAGCAGCGCCTGCTCGCTGGACTAAAACTAAAGACATGTTTTAGATCATTTCAGCTCAGACATGAATGAGAATTAAGCATGAGAGGTGGAGGAGAGTCATACAGTAAATGAAGCCTGCCGTTAACTGCTTGTGACCGTTGAGGATGAGCGTTTCATTCTGCCTTGTTGTTGTTATATGTTGCTGTCATGTAGTTTGTTACTGCAGCGTTCGTCAACATGGTCTCTCATGGTCATTACCGTGCTCAAAGAACTGCAAGAGGACTAACGGACATCGTAGCCTGTTTGTTTGAAGGTACCCACGATTATGAGTCAGAGTAGACTGGGTGGTAGAGACTAATCTGTGATGCTAGAGACTAACCTGTGATGCTAGAGAATAATCTGTGATGCTAGAGACTAATCTGTGATGCGAGAGACTAACCTGTGATGCAAGAGACTAACCTGTGATGCTAGAGAATAATCTGTGATGCTAGAGACTAACCTGTGCTGCTAGAGACTAACCTAGAGATTAACCTGTGATGTGAGAGACTAACCTGTGATGGTAGAGACTAACCTGTGATGCTAGAGACTAACCTTGAGACTAACCTGTGATGCTAGAGACTAACCTGTGATGCTAGAGACTAACCTTGAGACTAACCTGTGATGCTAGAGATTAACCTGTGATGCGAGACACTAACCTAGAGACTAAGCTGTGATGCGAGAGACTAACCTGTGATACTAGAGACTAACCTGTGCTGCGAGAGACTAACCTAGAGACTAACCTGTGATGCGAGAGACTAACCTAGAGACTAACCTGTGATGCGAGAGACTAACCTGTGATGCTAACACCTGTTTGTTCAAAGACAGTTGATTAGAGCTTTAATATCAAAGAAGAGGAAGTCTGCAGAGCCTGTCTTGTAAACGGGAGATGTTGGGTTCTAATCCCAGCAGGGCTTTAGCTCCTGTCTGAGGTCAGTTGTTCTCCAGATTAATGTGTTTTCTTTCATTATTCTTTTACATTTTATAGAAAAAACAGCTCCTGAACACACGCTGGTGTAAAACTGATGCTTTCTGGCACGAACAGTTACAAGAAGTGGAGGCAGAAGAGGTGCTGTGGCTTAGCTGGTCAAAGCGCCTGTCTAGTAAACAGGAGATCCTGGGTTCAAATCCCAGCAGCGCCTGCTCACTGGACTAAAACTAAAGACATGTTTTAGATCATTTCAGCTCAGACATGAATGAGAATTAAGCATGAGAGGTGGAGGAGAGTCATACAGTAAATGAAACCTGCCGTTAACTGCTTGTGACCGTTGAGGATGAGCGTTTCATTCTGCCTTGTTGTTGTTATATGTTGCTGTCATGTAGTTTGTTACTGCAGCGTTCGTCAACATGGTCTCTCATGGTCATTACCGTGCTCAAAGAACTGCAAGAGGACTAACAGACACCGTAGCCTGTTTGTTTGAAGGTACCCACGATTATGAGTCAGAGTAGACTGGGTGGTAGAGACTAACCTGTGATGCTAGAGACTAACCTATGATGCGAGAGACTAACCTGTGATGCTAGAGACTAACCTGTGATGCTAGAGACTAACCTATGATGCGAGAGACTAACCTGTGATGCTAGAGACTAATCTGTGATGCTAGAGACTAACCTGTGATGCTAGAGAATAATCTGTGATGCTAGAGACTAACCTATGATGCTAGAGACTAATCTGTGATGCTAGAGACTAACCTATGATGCGAGAGACTAACCTGTGATGCTAGAGAATAATCTGTGATGCTAGAGACTAACCTGTGATGCTAGAGACTAATCTGTGATGCTAGAGACTAACCTGTGATGCTAGAGAATAATCTGTGATGCTAGAGACTAACCTGTGATGCTAGAGAATAATCTGTGATGCTAGAGAATAATCTGTGATGCGAGAGACTAACCTGTGATGCAAGAGACTAACCTAGAGATTAACCTGTGATGTGAGAGACTAACCTGTGATGGTAGAGACTAACCTGTGATGCTAGAGACTAACCTTGAGACTAACCTGTGATGCTAGAGACTAACCTTGAGACTAACCTGTGATGCTTGAGACTAATCTGTGATGCTAGAGACTAACCTGTGCTGCTAGAGACTAACCTAGAGATTAACCTGTGATGTGAGAGACTAACCTGTGATGGTAGAGACTAACCTGTGATGCTAGAGACTAACCTTGAGACTAACCTGTGATGCTAGAGACTAACCTGTGATGCTAGAGACTAACCTTGAGACTAACCTGTGATGCTAGAGACTAACCTGTGATGCGAGAGACTAACCTGGAGACTAACCTGTGATGCGAGAGACTAACCTGTGATGCTAGATACTAACCTAGAGACTAACCTGTGATGCTAGAGACTAACCTAGAGACTAACCTAAAAACAGCTCCTGAACACACGCTGGTGTAAAACTGATGCTTTATGACCGGAACAGTTACAAGAAGTGGAGGCAGAAGAGGTTCTGTGGCTTAGCTGGTCAAAGCGCCTGTCTAGTAAACAGGAGATCCTGGGTTCAAATCCCAGCAGCGCCTGCTCACTGGACTAAAACTAAAGACATGTTTTAGATCATTTCAGCTCAGACATGAATGAGAATTAAGCATGAGAGGTGGAGGAGAGTCATACAGTGAATGAAACCTGCCGCTAACTGCTTGTGACCGTTGAGGATGAGCGTTTCATTCTGCCTTGTTGTTGTTATATGTTGCTGTCATGTAGTTTGTTACTGCAGCGTTCGTCAACATGGTCTCTCATGGTCATTACCGTGCTCAAAGAACTGCAAGAGGACTAACGGACACCGTAGCCTGTTTGTTTGAAGGTACCCACGATTATGAGTCAGAGTAGACTGGGTGGTAGAGACTAATCTGTGATGCTAGAGACTAACCTGTGATGCTAGAGAATAATCTGTGATGCTAGAGACTAACCTGTGATGCAAGAGACTAACCTAGAGACTAACCTGTGATGCTAGAGACTAACCTAGAGACTAACCTGTGATGCTAGAGACTAACCTGTGATGGTAGAGACTAACCTAGAGACTAACCTATGATGCGAGAGACTAACCTGTGATGCTAGAGACTAACCTGTGATGCAAGAGACTAACCTGTGATGCTAGAGACTAACCTGTGATGCTAGAGACTAACCTGTGATGCAAGGGACTAACCTGTGATGCTAGAGACTAACCTGTGATGCTAGAGACTAACCTGTGATGCTAGAGACTAACCTGTGATGCAAGAGACTAACCTGTGATAACCTGTGATGCTAGAGACTAACCTGTGATGCTAGAGACTAACCTAGAGACTAACCTAGAGACTAACCTGTGATGCGAGAGACTAACCTGTGATGGTAGAGACTAACCTAGAGACTAACCTGTGATGCTAGAGACTAACCTAGAGACTAACCTAGAGACTAACCTGTGATGCTAGAGACTAACCTGCGATACTAGAGACTAACCTGTGCTGCTAGAGACTAACCTAGAGACTAACCTGTGATGCTAGAGACTAACCTAGAGACTAACCTGTGATGCTAGAGACTAACCTAGAGACTAACCTAAAAACAGCTCCTGAACACACGCTGGTGTAAAACTGATGCTTTCTGACAGGAACAGTTACAAGAAGTGGAGGCAGAAGAGGTGCTGTGGCTTAGCTGGTCAAAGCGCCTGTCTAGTAAACAGGAGATCCTGGGTTCAAATCCCAGCAGCGCCTGCTCGCTGGACTAAAACTAAAGACATGTTTTAGATCATTTCAGCTCAGACATGAATGAGAATTAAGCATGAGAGGTGGAGGAGAGTCATACAGTGAATGAAACCTGCCGTTAACTGCTTGTGACCGTTGAGGATGAGCGTTTCATTCTGCCTTGTTGTTGTTATATGTTGCTGTCATGTAGTTTGTTACTGCAGCGTTCGTCAACATGGTCTCTCATGGTCATTACCGTGCTCAAAGAACTGCAAGAGGACTAACGGACACCGTAGCCTGTTTGTTTGAAGGTACCCACGATTATGAGTCAGAGTAGACTGGGTGGTAGAGACTAACCTGTGATGCTAGAGACTAACCTATGATGCGAGAGACTAACCTGTGATGCTAGAGACTAACCTGTGATGCTAGAGACTAACCTATGATGCGAGAGACTAACCTGTGATGCTAGAGACTAATCTGTGATGCTAGAGACTAACCTGTGATGCTAGAGAATAATCTGTGATGCTAGAGACTAACCTATGATGCGAGAGACTAACCTGTGATGCTAGAGACTAATCTGTGATGCTAGAGACTAACCTGTGATGCTAGAGAATAATCTGTGATGCTAGAGACTAACCTGTGATGCTAGAGACTAATCTGTGATGCTAGAGACTAACCTGTGATGCTAGAGAATAATCTGTGATGCTAGAGACTAACCTGTGATGCTAGAGAATAATCTGTGATGCTAGAGAATAATCTGTGATGCGAGAGACTAACCTGTGATGCAAGAGACTAACCTAGAGATTAACCTGTGATGTGAGAGACTAACCTGTGATGGTAGAGACTAACCTGTGATGCTAGAGACTAACCTTGAGACTAACCTGTGATGCTAGAGACTAACCTGTGATGCTAGAGACTAACCTTGAGACTAACCTGTGATGCTTGAGACTAATCTGTGATGCTAGAGACTAACCTGTGCTGCTAGAGACTAACCTAGAGATTAACCTGTGATGTGAGAGACTAACCTGTGATGGTAGAGACTAACCTGTGATGCTAGAGACTAACCTTGAGACTAACCTGTGATGCTAGAGACTAACCTGTGATGCTAGAGACTAACCTTGAGACTAACCTGTGATGCTAGAGACTAACCTGTGATGCGAGAGACTAACCTGGAGACTAACCTGTGATGCGAGAGACTAACCTGTGATGCTAGAGACTAACCTAGAGACTAACCTGTGATGCTAGAGACTAACCTAGAGACTAACCTAAAAACAGCTCCTGAACACACGCTGGTGTAAAACTGATGCTTTATGACCGGAACAGTTACAAGAAGTGGAGGCAGAAGAGGTGCTGTGGCTTAGCTGGTCAAAGCGCCTGTCTAGTAAACAGGAGATCCTGGGTTCAAATCCCAGCAGCGCCTGCTCACTGGACTAAAACTAAAGACATGTTTTAGATCATTTCAGCTCAGACATGAATGAGAATTAAGCATGAGAGGTGGAGGAGAGTCATACAGTGAATGAAACCTGCCGCTAACTGCTTGTGACCGTTGAGGATGAGCGTTTCATTCTGCCTTGTTGTTGTTATATGTTGCTGTCATGTAGTTTGTTACTGCAGCGTTCGTCAACATGGTCTCTCATGGTCATTACCGTGCTCAAAGAACTGCAAGAGGACTAACGGACACCGTAGCCTGTTTGTTTGAAGGTACCCACGATTATGAGTCAGAGTAGACTGGGTGGTAGAGACTAATCTGTGATGCTAGAGACTAACCTGTGATGCTAGAGAATAATCTGTGATGCTAGAGACTAACCTGTGATGCAAGAGACTAACCTAGAGACTAACCTGTGATGCTAGAGACTAACCTAGAGACTAACCTGTGATGCTAGAGACTAACCTGTGATGGTAGAGACTAACCTAGAGACTAACCTATGATGCGAGAGACTAACCTGTGATGCTAGAGACTAACCTGTGATGCAAGAGACTAACCTGTGATGCTAGAGACTAACCTGTGATGCTAGAGACTAACCTGTGATGCAAGGGACTAACCTGTGATGCTAGAGACTAACCTGTGATGCTAGAGACTAACCTGTGATAACCTGTGATGCTAGAGACTAACCTGTGATGCTAGAGACTAACCTAGAGACTAACCTAGAGACTAACCTGTGATGCGAGAGACTAACCTGTGATGGTAGAGACTAACCTAGAGACTAACCTGTGATGCTAGAGACTAACCTAGAGACTAACCTAGAGACTAACCTGTGATGCTAGAGACTAACCTGCGATACTAGAGACTAACCTGTGCTGCTAGAGACTAACCTAGAGACTAACCTGTGATGCTAGAGACTAACCTAGAGACTAACCTGTGATGCTAGAGACTAACCTAGAGACTAACCTAAAAACAGCTCCTGAACACACGCTGGTGTAAAACTGATGCTTTCTGACAGGAACAGTTACAAGAAGTGGAGGCAGAAGAGGTGCTGTGGCTTAGCTGGTCAAAGCGCCTGTCTAGTAAACAGGAGATCCTGGGTTCAAATCCCAGCAGCGCCTGCTCGCTGGACTAAAACTAAAGACATGTTTTAGATCATTTCAGCTCAGACATGAATGAGAATTAAGCATGAGAGGTGGAGGAGAGTCATACAGTGAATGAAACCTGCCGCTAACTTATGAATGAATGTTCAGGATGAACATTTCATTCTGCACTGAAGCTCCGTGTTAAACCTCCGGTTTGCTGACGCCATCTGATTTCAGGGTCACTCAGCTTCCAGATTATTTCAGCACAAGCGGCTGGATTAAAGTGAACAAACGTTTGGAGAGTTTGTCTTTCAGGAAACTGCTCACTGAGCTGGAACAATGTGAGGCCTGTCCAGGCTGCAGGGTGGCCTACTTTCACTGTGAGCCATTCACGCTGACCCACATACACTTTATACACTTTATGCACTTTATGCACTTCCCACGTCCAGACCTCCACAAACTCCACATCTGGGGGTGTCCACATCCATCTACAGATTCTCTTCAGCTCTTTTGCCAAAAAACAGCTTAACTACAAAGACGTAATTACTGCTGCTTCTGTTCCAGACTTTTAAAACAAAAGGTGATCACTTCTACGGCTTCAGATCCTTAAGTACGTAAGCGAAAGTACCAATACAACAATGTAAAGATACTCCACTGCAAGTCAAAGTCTTTCAAAAGTAAAAGTAGGAGGAGACACAACTAGACTTTATAATACAAGAGGTCATAGGAAACTGATTTCATCTTCAACAACGTGTTGGATTTTAGAAACTCATCCATATGTTCTTTATGCTGGGAAGTAACAATAGCTGTCAAATAAATGTAGTGCAGTAAAACACAATATGTCCATGTGAAATGTAATGGAGTAGAAGTACGAAGGAAAACTCAGAGAGGTGCTGTGGCTTAGCTGGTCAAAGCGCCTGTCTAGTAAACAGGAGATCCTGGGTTCAAATCCCAGCAGCGCCTCTATGGGTCACATCTCCTACCTGCCTACTGTACCTGAAACTGTACACTGTTGTAAAAGCTAGATCAGTGTCAACATGCTGCTGACATAATGATAAAATCTCCATTATTATAAATCCTGGTATTTTGATCAGCGGCAACATATAACCGGTTCTACTTTACGTTCACTACAGTGATGGCAGCTTGTCTACTTCTACAACCTGGATTCTTCTGTGACTGTCAGTTTAAAAATGTCAATCTGTAATCTATCAAACACACCAGACAGAAGAGCAGGGAGGAAACTGATAAGGCTGTGTGTGTGTGTGTGTGTGTGTGTGTGTGTGGGCTCTCTGACCTTCAGAGGCTAAAAACAGCCTCCTGCCTGTCAGCAGCCTCACCGTCTCTCTGCAGGCAGCGAGCTGTCGGGGACAAACTTTGTCCATAGACGATGTTCCCTCACATTTCTACTGATCAGACCACCTGGAAAAGAACAATTCACGGCCGAGGGGCAAACTCAAACCTTTCGCATCTCTTTGTGGTCTTTTGTGTCCTGCTGTAGTTTAACAGTCACTTCAAACAGAGGCTCTGGCCCAGCTGGGACCCCCTGGGCTCCTGGGCCTGTGCCCGGTAGGCCCGTTCAATAATCCCTCCAAGACAGCGTGAGATATCAGTCCTGAAGCAAAGATCTCTGTGGGTCTGACGTGGATCTCATGTGGGGTTCCCTGACGTGAAAGCGTTAGGGATCCCCTGATCGGGATGATCCAGTGCGGCTGTAACAGGATGCAGGGGGATCAGGATCTCACCGAGAGCCGGGTCAGCTCGATGTGTTACAGCAGGAGTCCAGTTACTGAAGCTCGGCTTTCACACGGACTGTAAAACTAAAACTACCAGAGGACGTCCATCTGAACGCCAGCTGGACCGACAGATTACAACAGACAACCATAGCTTCAGTGTTCAGGATCTGAACTGGGACCAAAATCACAAAATGATTTCTACAGACGAGACAGGAGAAACAGACCAAGGAAGTGACCGGATATCTACTAAACTCTCTTTCACATTAAACCTGATCGTCTGGACCAAAACAAGAAGCTCCTGAGACGAGATCAGATTACGTTTCTTCTCCCTGCTGAATGCGTCCAGATGGACTCATCGTGAATAATTATGTGAATTATTTGATTGTTTACTGATTATTGAAACTTCCTCTGAATCAAAGCGTTCCTTACAACTGAATAATATGTCAGTCGAGGGCACGTTCATCCATCTTCTATATTTCTGGTCGTAGTTCAAACGTTGTTCTATGAGTCCATGAACTCTCCTCCTCCTGTTCATTCTTTCAGGCTGCTGCTGTCCTCACCGTCACCCACATTCAAAGCTGCAGCCTCCATAAAGACATCAGAACTCCAGGCTTCAACATGTTCCACAGATTCTTCTGCCTTTATTTGATAGCTATGGGCTGTGCAACCTGCTCAGAACAAACCGTGTCTCTGTTGGGTTCATTGGACCAGAACTAATGAATCCACATCTGCTGATACGCTGTTGTCATGTTCTGCTACAGGAGCTGTAAAACCTTCCTGCCTGCGTGTTTAAGGAGCTTAAAGTATAATTCTGGTGTTGCTCTCAGATCTCATGTTCAGACTCAAACCATCAACCTGTCAGTCCGTCTCTCAGTCCTGTCTCACTTCCTGTCTCACTTCCTGTCTGCGGCTCTCAGCTCTCAGCCCATTGGTTCCTACTGAAGATGTCAATCTTTAAAAACATAGATATATAGTTTCATGTTTAAAAAGGCTCGGTCATTTATCAAACTAACAGGAGGAAATAGTGCATCTGTTGGGGACTACTTTCAGCGGCGGATGAATCCACATGTGGAGCTCTAGTGAGTGTTTGGGGCAGCAGGACGGTGTGTGTGTGTGAGTCCAGATAAACTGCAGTGTGTGTGTTCATGGTGATGAAGGAAACAACAGTGAGGCTCACTGATGAGTTTTGATAATAATAATAATAATAATAATAATAATAAGATACACACACAGTACTTGTTAGTAGATACATTCACTGCTGCTTTGAATCTGAACATGAGATTTAACGACACCTCAACGTTGTTCAGCAGTCCTCCTCGTTCTTCTGCCCCTGAAGAAACCTGATCATCCTCCTCCACGTTCAGAAACAAAACATTCACACACGTTCTGTAAATCTGATTTCTGGTTCTCCTCCAGCTCCGAGTCCACAGCAGCAGATTGGGACTCGTTCAGCCTCATCTTCACGTTAATCCCACTGTTTCCTTTCTGCTCCCTCAACCTGCTGCTCTGAACCTCTGAACCAGAGCAAACAATGAGCCGCGGCGCCCAAAGGGATGATGGGAAGCGTCCGCCGTCAGTGCAGGAATCCATTCAGCTGTCGTACTGACGCAGATTATCAGCAGAGTCGGAGATGTTTTATCCAACAAAGCTCTGAGTTGATGTGTTGGTGTGTTTATTTATATTAACATGTTTGTAGTGAAAGCCTGAGGATTTATGTGCGTCTGTTCCACACACACACACACACACACACACACACACACACAGACTTACGACAGGACGAATCTGAGGCGAATGGAGTATTTTTAACATAAAGTCTTTGGGACTTATTTTAAGTGCAGAGACCAGCAGTCGGTCCCGTGCACTACAATACAGATCAATACGCTCTCAGCCAGTCACATAATGGTTTAATGGCAGCGACTGGAGAATCAGCTCCACCAGCTCATGACTGAGCTGCATTTGGATGTAAACTTTGTCTCCTCTTGTCAACATGTGACGTTTGATGACCAGTAAAATGTGTTCTACTGTAAACAGCTGCGGTTCGTCCTCCAACATGGCCGCCTGATGGTGTCATGGAATACTATGAAGCACAGAAGGAGACAGAAAAAGACAGAGAGCAGAGGGGAAGCTCCTCGTCAGCTGTTCCTGCATGACTGGGACTGCTGTCAGCGTGTGTGTGTGTGTGTGTGTGTGTGTGAACAGCTGCTGGATGTCATTGTGTTGGTTCAGCATGACGTTCAGCCAAAAGTCACCAACTGAAGACAGACTACTAATAGTACACTGATTCACAGTAAGTCCACAAGAAGTCAACAGACGTGACAGGTTTTTATTAGCCACTAAACTATACATCTGATCTAATATATGTAGATGTATGCTATATATATGTAGATATATGCTATATATATGTAGATAGAGACAGACAGACAGACAGACAGACAGTGTAACATGATGGCTTTTAATGGCTTTAGTAATTCCTATTATTCTCATTATTATTTAGGGGATAATCATGCTCTCTTTGTTTTATTTGTTTACAGTTTGTCTCCATCACAGCAGCTGAATCAGCTGTTAGCAGCTCCTGTCTGCAGCGTCCTCATGGACGGACAGACAGCCATCACTGATCACTGAGACACTGAAGGAAAGTTAAAAACAGCAGGATTCTCAGGCAGGTTCTGCAGGTAGAAGGAGTTTTCTAAGCAGCTTTATGGGCGTTGATGGACATCAGAGACAATGATCTCCTCTGAAGTGGAAGTCACACTGAAGCTGAACTTCCATGTTTCATGTCTGCGTGCTCAGATCTGACGGAGTTATGCGATGTTTGACCTAAACAGCGACACTCTGATCAGCTCCACCTGCTGTTTGTGTTGGCGAGCGGTCAGATCAGTTAAACTAACTTCCTGTTGTTTTCAGGTCACCTGCATGCACCTGTCACCCCACACAGTGCCTTTGCCTCATGTCTCTTATTCACAACGTATTTCAATTTATAGAATTTCATCATCCTCCATGTCCTTTGACAGCAGCGTCCAACACCACGTTCTTATGACGCAGTTATACTGACTCTCTGAACAGACTTCACAAAACCTGCCTGAATATTCTGAGTGGACAGTTTGAGTGTCCAGTGGACCAATAAAGAAGGACAGGAAGTCAGTCAGCTGCAGAAAGCTTCTCCAGGAATAAATATCGATGCTCCTCAAACCTCAGGTCGCTCTCTGGCCCTCCTCCACAGCTGGAGAGGAGGCGGTGACACAGTTAACCTCTCTGAGAGGTACACGCAGCACCGCAGGGGTCAGAGGTCACATACGGGGACACTTCAAATACATTTTCATTTTACACTAAAAATGTCTTATTGATAAGTATTTGTGTCTCCGGCAGCATCACAGACAGACAAACTGCTGTCATGTGACACTTTAAACTAGCACCTGGTGTCAGGTTTACATGCGCTTGATTAAATCCAAGCTACTTTGGCTGCATTTTAGCATTCTTTGGATCTTTTTCGTTTCAGGTTGTCGGACCAACAGTCCCAGTTCAACTTCTCCTGTAAAACCCTCAAACTTCAGCTTCACATCCTGCGTCTCAGTAAACATAATCAGTCCACCACAGTTTCTTCAAGAGCTTCATTAAAACTTTATCAACAGCCTCAAAGATCTGCAGATCTTCTTGCCAATCAACGTCAACATTTCCACCTTCTGCACGTCACTTCTTGTCATTTCAGTGTGTTTTTGCTGTTTCAGTGGATCTGCAGACGGCAGCTGCTCACGAGCTCGCAGGGACTGTGATCCAGAGCAGCTCGCAGAACGAGCAGGCAAAAGGTCAAAGGTCACAGCGTCCTGACAACAGATGCGGCAGATTCTCCTGTGAGCAGAGCGAGAGGCAGAGGAGGGTTTTCTCTCGGCCGCTGGTCTATTCAGAGAGACGAAGCTGTGAAACCAACACCAGCTCCTGTTTTAGGCCTCCGGCTCTGCTTTCGGCCTCCCTGATAAATCCTGGCAGCCGTCACACACTGCGGGGCCGCCGGGGGCCGCCGGGGGCCGCCGGGGGCCACAGGTCTCACCCTGACAGGCTTCACATGTGTTTCTGAACCATCCGCAAATCACAATTCATTATGAAAAAAGACAAGAGTGAAGTATCATCACGAAACAGGAAGCAGAAGACAGAAAACCAACCAGAAAACTGCAGTTTCAGGTTCCCCGAGCAGCTTTCAAGGACCACACGCCTCTTTTAATACCACGGCCTTTATATTGTTGCATGTGTGTTTTCTCTCATTCTGGGCAGCCGTTGGTTTTCATTCATTTCAGTATTAATAGTTGATTTAATTCAAACAGAAACAGCCGCCAATGCAAATCATTTCTGTCCTTGAAATCTTTATTTTATTGAAAGACGTGAACAAATCTGCCAGAACATTAAAACTTGTTGACTTTAACTACTGTAACGGATCTGATTCTTTTTATGTGACGCACTTTGAACAGTCACTGTGTTTGAAAGTATTTTTGGGGACATTTACTTTATTTTGACAGAAGAGAGATGACAGGACATGAGGGGAGGAGGGACATACAACGGAGGCCCCCGACAGGGGACATTGTGAGTATCAGCTACTTAAACCCTTTGGCCACCAGGACGCCTCCTTATTTTAGTTTCTGGATGCAGTCGCTCACTCACCTCTAGAGAACTCGAAAACTAGAAACGAGGATACGAGACATTCTGACTGCAGCAGCAGATTTCTGTCTCTTGTTTTTAAGAAAATAAGACTTCCAGGACTCAGAAACGACTCGAGAGAGACTTTTGTTTTTCACTGTTGAAGATATGAATCACCAGTGGGCTCCTCTGCAACAGCAACAGTTTTTGAGTTTCACAAAAAAGACACATCCTTCAACCAAACAGACAGGAAGCAGCTAACCGTCTGAACTCAGGTGGGGCGGCTGAGATAAAAACTAAACAAGGTGTTTCTTAAATCAGTTTCTTACCCTGGAGATGGTCAGCGGCATGTTGAAGTCCTTCCCCCCCTGCAGCCTGAAGCCCCAGGGGCCGGGGCCGGGCAGCGACACGGTGTAGGCGCTCATTCTTCCAGACAATGAAAAGATCCTCCGAAATGGACGACGGCAATTAAACCAAATGTTTTAAAAACCCCACAGCTGCTGGAGGGATGGGAGGGAGGGCCGGCGCCGAGTAGCCTCTGAAGGGAGACAGAGAAAAGGATTTCAAACAGGTGAAAGATGGAGAACAAACCTGACATGAAACTGAAACGTGTGTCGAACAAACGAACCGAGACTCTGAGAGAAAGAAGAAGAAGAAGAAGCTGAGAGGAGGAAGAAGAGGACTTGCCTGCTCAGAGGAGCTGAAGTGACAGCCTAAGAATAGCCAGAGATAGCACTGTTGCATTGTGGGGGGTTGAGGGATGAGGTGGGGTGAGGCAGGGCAGGGGGGGGGGTTGAAGGGAGAAGGAGGGGGGGTGGACTTATATGGTGTGAAAGGGGACACCCGGTATGCCAGGCTCGCCGTGATTCACCGGGGCTAATATAGACCCAGCAGATTCTTCTAGACTCCCCCCTCCCTCACCCTCCCGTTATGCCCAGGGTCTCCCTCGGACCCAATCAGGGGCGACGCCTCATTATCTTGGTGGTGATAAAGCCGAAACCGAAAGGCCACGAGTTAAGTGGCTCCGATAGCTGAAAGGTCAGCAGCAGACGGTTATTACAGCGAGGTGGCGGGTTCAGACCCCCCCACACGTCCCTGCTGAGGTCCCCTACAGCAAGGCATCGACACTGCTACAGGGAGCTGAGGGAGAACCAGGAGCTGAGGGAGAACCAGGAGCTGAGGGAGAACCAGGAGCAGAGAGAGAACCAGGACAGATAGACCAGGACAGATAGACCAGGACAGATAGACCAGGAGCAGAGAGAGAACCAGAACAGATAGACCAGGAGCTGAAGGTGAACCAGAACAGATAGACCAGGAGCAGAGAGAGAACCAGAACAGATAGACCAGGAGCAGAGAGAGAACCAGGACAGATAGACCAGGAGCTGAAGGTGAACCAGAACAGATAGACCAGGAGCAGAGAGAGAACCAGGACAGATAGACCAGGAGCTGAGGGAGAACCAGGACAGATAG